>NW_028277582.1:300000-406922 GCF_059751315.1 Micrasema longulum | reverse complement strand
AGATAACTTTTTGAGGAGAAAATAATTTATATTAGGTGAAAAAAATATCATACTTAGAAAGGTTTACTATCCCGCGGATTTAATTTTATAAAAAATATTTCTATCTCATTAGCGTTGAGAAAATGAAAAAATTTTGACTGTAGACTTTTACAAGAACTTCATGGTATTTTATTTCGTTACTGAAAATTAAATACACGTTTACCTATGTAGCAATTTTCTATGGTTGTCCCTGGTTCTAGAGCTCAAAAGACGAAGATAAACCTCGCGGGCCGCAGACTCCGAGGGAAATTAAATTATCCAAAGGGCGTGGGTGCATTTCGTGGAGGGGGTAGTCTAGGGGGCGGAGAGCAGACGGGACAGGAGGACAGTGACCCGCCAGGAGTAGGGGCAGGTCACTGGACTGCAGCAGCCGACGAGGGGTGCGAAAATGAGGGCTTGTGGATGCAATCCCATAAGAGAGTTTTGTATAGCAATTATTTAATGAAATAGCTAACGTGCGGCTATTTAAAAGCGATTATTTCAGTTGGTAACCGTAATTCTTTATTAAATTTATATAAAAATGACGCTTTTAAGCACAATTTTGCAGGCACCAGGCACTTCTACACCGAATAATAAGACTGAACAAAATCTTACTAATTAATTGAAAAAATATATATATTAAATAAATTCCTTGCACCTTTAATCAACCTGGACACCATTATGTATGTTCTTTATATTTACTTGCCTTTTTTTCTTTTATTTATTTTTTGCACCACAACAGGCCAGAAGGCCTATTTACATCATCATCATTCCCTTTCTGCGTCTAATAGTGCATAGGGCATTGCATTGGTATACCAATTGCAGCGTATCTTGATCATATTTGTTACATAAAGGCAAGAGGATTAGGCTTACGCTACAGTGCTTCGATTATAAACGCCATCTGTATATATCGGGAAGGTACTGGCGGCCTCCGTGGTGTAGTGACGCTTGACTCACGCACGGAAGGTTCCGGGTTCGATTCCCGGTGAGAACTCAATAAAATTAATATCTGATTTTTCTCAAGCCTGGGTGCTCTGTGATGTAATTCACCACTGTAATTAGGCCTCCTGGCCTGTTGTGGTGCAAAAAAATGTTTAAGGTATACTCATCTGTATATGCCGCAAAAAATTAGTCCGCGTTCCTTACGTCATTAATATTTAAAATAGTTCTCATTTATATTTTGAATAGGCTTCTGCAATAAAAAATGCTCACTTCAAAGCGATTATAAACTCCAATAAATCCCAATTCAAGCAAAAAATGCTCGCTTGAACATGAATTTTGTATGACATTTGGAAATTACCTGGACGGTACGCTTAACGATCGTCTGTATGTATCTACCGATTGATTACAAAGCCGAAAACTCGGAAAGATAGTAAAACAGACGGAAAGAATATGATAACTAAATTTATTTTTTACAGTGGTAACTTTCTAACGCCTAGATACTCTTATATGTTAAAATTATTGATGAAGTTTTTTTAATTTCAATTGGACTACCAGTGCAATGCCTTATGCACTACTGGGTGTGGATAGGGACATTATTTAAAACAATTCTAATTTTAATATAGTTTTAACTGCAAAATATAATATCTTGACAAGAACTGGTGAGCATCGAATCTAAAGTCTCTCGCGTTTCCTTCCTTAACCTTTTGGTCTCTACCTACATCTTTCCACCCCCCGCTATATAAGATCACCCCGTATCACCCCGGAAACGTAGACAGTCGCAGTTGTAAGAAAATAAATACAAATATAATGTCGTTTTTTGATGCCTTTGTAAAAGATAACGGAAATCAAATGAAAGGAAATCATCATCATTTCCGTATCCGCATCCAGTGACGCATGGCGTACGGATCTCAACATTTGTGCATTTATCGTACATAGTTTTACCACACATTCGCCAGAGAGATGGCTTTTCGACAGCATTCAGCCTACTTTCATTCTTGTTTTTCCAAGTCCATACTTCGCTCCCATACATCAGAGTCGGGACGAGGACTCCATTGTGAACAGCTTATTTTGCTTCAAACATTTATTTGACAAGGTTCCGTCCACTCTGTTCCCGGCACTCACCCTCCTTTCAATATCTTTTTCAGTTATTCCATCCCTAGTAAACATACTTCCCAGATACAGAAATTCTTCCACCTGTTTTAGTTTACCCATTCAAAGTGATTTCACATTTAGTCATACTTTCATTTATTTCAAAAACCATCATATACGATTTATCGACATTCATCAGCAAATCCCCTCCCTTGCATACATCGTAGACCTTTGTTACCAATAACTGCAGTTCCTCTTTGTTGTTAGCAAGAAGTATGGCATCATCAGCATACAAAAGAAAATTGACAGTTAAATCACCCATTTTTGCTCCCATTCATAAGCCTTTCAGTTATTTCATACAGTTATCGGCACATAATACGTTGAACAGCCATGGTGACATCACACATCCCTGTTTGACTCCTTTCATTATTATTATTATGGATAACATTATGGATAGCGCTTTACATAGTGATTCTATAGATAAATCACTTTAATTGAAGCTTTTAAATTTGTAATTTAATTAAAACAATTTATTTTGTTGTCATGCTACGGATTTATTCAAATGATTTAGGATGATTATGAATGTCAAACCACGATGTGTATGATCCATTTACCCCAACACATGCTGTCCTGTCTTTAAACAGAGAAGCAATTGCCCGTGTCAGATTTCCGCTCACTCCATACTCCGAATACACCGTCCATAAATTTTCTCTGTCAACTCTATCAAACGCTCAAGAAATTTTTATGTCATGTTTCGTAAAGCAAACATTTGATCCATACACCCTCTTCCATCCATAAAACCGCACTGTATATCCCACACTCGATCCTCAGTAACTTTTCTTACTCTCCAAATCTGTATTCTTCCATACATTTTGCAACATCGCCAGCGGTCAAAAGGCTGATTGCTCTATAGTTTCCGCATTCCACCCTTGAACCTTTTCCCTAGTAAAAGAGGCATAACAACAGCCCTTCTCCAGTCTAGAGGAGTGTATTTTTCCTCTAAACATCGGTTAAAAAGCTTGTGCAGCCACACAAAAATTATTTCACCACCCGCCTTTATAAACTCTGTTGTTTCGATTATATTTTTATAAATCACATGATTCCCGACATGGTTGATATGAAATATTTATTTAAAAGGATGTTTTCAGACTAGAATATTTCATAGTCCCTGAACTGGCACCTGAAGCGTAAGACTGATCAGCTTACCTGCATGTAAAAAAAAATCAAGATACGGTGCGATTGGTGCACCGATGCAGTGCCCTATGCACCATTAGGTGCGGAAAGGGAATGATGGTGACGAGTTTAGTCCAATAAAAAAAATATGAAAAATCTGCCTTCATGAACCAAATTATTAAAATACGCTGCATTAAAGAACTTTAGTGGTTTTTCTTATTTTTGATTTGTTAATAACTAACTTAGCCAAAAAAATTTTTTTCAATTTTTATGTATCGTGTTATGAGCGCTATGATTTTTAAAATTTTGTATTCCTAAAATTACTCCGCGAGTGACGTCTCATGTTCTCTTCTACTTCTTCTCGGTGAGAACTGCCGATTGGTCGGTTGACGTACCGTAAACTGGCAATCTTTCACAACTCTCTTATGAGTGGTTGAATTACATGAACTAGTGACGTCGTTCAAAGTATTCCGTTTTTATAAAAATATTTATGATTACTTTTTTTCATACGTTTTCAAAAAACTGCAGTAAAATTTGATAATTTTTTAATCTAATTTTTACCGCGCGCAAGAAAACATTTTTTAAATCGAACTTCCCGTAGGTCTGAGCTATCTCATTGGATTACCAATGCACCATAGGGAAATGATGATAGTAAATATTAAATAATATTTAATAATCGCTCGCGTACAAAGATATATTATAACAAGTAGTATTGGCATAACTTAGAATTTACTGTTGTTTGTGGCCCTGCGGCTCGAGTGCAGTAAGCATATATTATAATTTTATTATTCAGAGTATTCCGTCCATTATTATTAATTATGTAATAAATTCCTGCGATAAATAATACGATTATCGTGCAGGAAGCGGCGAGAAGAGAAGGCTCACGTCTGGGGAAGAAGAGGAAACGAACACACCAAATCACAGGACGTGGGGCAGTAAAATATTTCATGCAATTTGAAATGTGATTTACTGCGTCCTGCGCTAGGACCGTTAAGGAATATACATATCTACAAAAATGAACGGACAACGATTTATGAATATATTTTATTTTTAACTTTCGAAAACTGCAAAGTCAGCGCTTCAAATATTATTTATACATTAATATTATTAGCCCAAACATTCAAATTTTTCCATAGCTAAAAATAAACTATTGCTCGTTCATTTTCGTAGATTACTCCATAACGGTCGTGACACGGGACGCAGTAAATCACATTTCTAATTGCGTGAAATATGTTAAAGCCAAAATATTATTTAATTGCTAACTACTAGCACAGCGTACAGGTAGGTGTTTTCTATGTCTAGGCGGATGAAGAATACAGTTCTGTGAGTAAAATAGAACCAGGACCATGGTCGAATGTTTTTAACTCGATGGCTGCTCTCGGGGGGAAATCCTGAATAAAGTGATCGAGCGAAGGTAAGTCCGCCTCGTTGTGAAGTGGCTGGCACGTTCGCCTACCATGTTCGAGGCCCCGGGTTCGATTCCTGGGAAGGTCAACATGAAATATTAATTGAGAGGGTTGTGCACTGAAATATTTCATGTTCCTGAACTGCCACCGTAAACGTAAGTCTGATCAGCTTAACAGATTTTTAACAAACAAACCTCTTCAAATACAGTACCCTATGCACCAATGGGTGCGGATAAGGGTTTAACGATGATAATGATGATGACATAGGTCTTACTCGTTAAATTTTTTGTTACTCGAATATTTGTTATACGAATGCAAGATAACAACGAATATTCGTTATATGAATGCAAGATGACCTCGAATATTCGATATATGAATGCAAGATGACCTCGAATATTCGATATATGAATGCAAGATGACCTCGAATATTCGATATATGAATGCAAGATAAATTTGAATATACGATATATGAATGCAAGATGAACTTGAATATTTGTAACATAAATGCGAGATGACCTTAAATATTCGTTACATGAATATGCAAGATGACCTTGAATATTTGTTACATGAATGTAAGATGATCAGCCACTAGTATTTATTGTAATATATAATTCATCTCCATTTGAAGAAGAGATCGTATCAAAATATTTATCACGAATCTCGAGTTAAGCTGTTTTGCTTGCCAAAAGACGATTTAATCATTCAATAAACTTATTACGTGATTTTTTTATTAAGCTTCCCTAACGCCTTCGAGACGACCACATTGTTAAATATTCCATAAATATATAAAAGATAAATCCATCTAATACCACCCAAGTATACATGATATTTTATATCAGAAGAAACCGCTGCATAAGACAATGGGTGATATTTTATAAGCGTACCTTCATCAGCTTAAACATAATTGGGTGGCCTATGCATTTGTTAATTATTTCATCATTGGCTAATGATATGACTAGTTTTTTAAACAATTAGAATAAACGATGATTACAATATTAATAAAAATCAGTGATATAAATGTAAAAAGGTGTTCAACAGTCATGTGTATTTTTAAAAAAATAAATCATAAAGGATAATTTATTTAAATAAGGACATTGAGTTTGATTAAATCTGTAATAAAAAAATTGAAAAATGAGTCAACACACTTATGTTTTAAAAAAATTATAATAAACTGTTCAAAAAATTATAATCTTATTTCTTGTATTAAGTTTGGCGGTTTTGTATTACATGTAGTTCTTATACTACTCGTATTTTAGACGTTTGTAAAACTAACGTTGTCGATCATTGTTATATATATTACTTTTGAAAAATACTTTTTAACCACTTTATACATTTACACAACCGATTAGTTTCGGCATCAGCACGTTGCCCTCTTCAGGGTTATTAACAACTATAATATATAAAATAAACACTGGACAAATTAGTGGTTGTTGATAATGACAGGGGAGGGGGTAATTGTGTTTAGTTTGAAAGTTTAAGTTCCTCCAGTATTTAAACCACTTCGTTTATCGAAAAAATGGGTCATGATTTAGATAAAATTATAATTTCACTTTTTTTAAATTTGCCCAATGAGCGCTTTCGCCAAAGAAGGCATCTTCAGGACTGAGAAATTGTTTACAACATTTTGAACGTTTATAATATTTGTTATAAGGTTTGGATATCAAGAGATGCAAATCAATGCATTTCATATGGACAGTATGGTAGATATTAATTATTTGAATATATTTCAATTTAAATTTTAGTTGAAATTATGGATAAAAAAACGGATTTAAATACCTACTGTTTAAAAAAAAAAATATTTATTTATTTACAATTTAAAAAAAACCCGTTAGGGTAACATTAGAAATTTTATATTGTCTAGTCATTTTATGTCTCGTCTAGTCTAGTTAGTTCAGTCATCATGTGCTTTTTCAGATTGATTTTAAATTTGTCTCCAGTAAAAGTTTTCAAGTAGTAAGGTAAGTCGTTGTAGTGTTTAAGTCCATTATGTAGTATTTTTGACTGTCCTGTGTTTGTCTTTGCTTTTTCAATATGATAGTGTTGTTGTTGTCTGGTGTTATATTTGTGTATGTCAGCATTTTTGACTAATATTATGTCGTCGTCTTGTATGTTTCCCGGTGTTATTTTGTGCACAATTTTTAAGGTCTCAATTTTAGTCAAGTAGTTTATGTCAAACTGGTGTGTTTTTTTTTACAGTTCAGTCGTAGAGGTCAGGTAGGGTAGGTTGTATGTTCGTTTAAGAATTTTATTTTGTTGTCTTGAATATAATAATCGGCGGCCTCCGTGGTGTAGTGGTCAAGACGCTTGACTCACGCACGGAAGGTTCGGGGTTCGATTCCCGGTGAGACACAAAAACTAAAATGTGATTTTTCTCAAGCCTGGTTGTTCTGTAATGTAATTCACCACTGTAATTGGGCCTCCTGGCCTGTTGTGGTGCAAAAAAATAATAATAATGAGAATGAAAAAAATTAATGAATATACTTTTATTATAATTTTCTCATTTTTAGTGACAAAAAAAATGTGTTCTAATATCACCACTCATTTTTAATTTATTGAATCCATTGTACTCTTCCAGTAGCCTTTATTTCAATTAAAAATAAAATGTATACTCACACATGCCTTTGTAAGGGTTTTTTTGTGTTAATGTAATAGTTTTGTGTGTATTTGTAACTAATGTATACGTACTGTAAATGAAAAAAATAAATTGTGATAAATTAAAAAAATAAAATAAAAAAGAGATCACACGAGTATTTAACTAAGGGACAGACACCAAAAATAAAATTACAACTGGTTTGCAAAACAGTTCATTTTTAGGAAAGTTTTGACCGAAATCGAGATGAAATCTTAATATTTTTTTAATCTTATCAATAAAACCTTTTTATTTCCAAACCATGAAACAAATATTGTGAATCACGTTGTGGTCCCGTGGTTAGTGTTGCGGACTCATGGATCAGAGGTCCGGGGTTCGAACCCCACTCTACCTCAACTGGATTTCCATTTTCTAACAGTGAGTTATTTACAACTCGTTAAAAATGGTCACCAAAATTAAAATATTTGGGTAAATTATAAGAACGCTAATATTTCTTTTTTATTATTATTTTATTAAAAAAAAAATATAAAAGTTCAAAATGTTGTATATAATTTACCAGTCCTGAAGATGCCTTCTAAGGCGAAAGCGCTCGTTGGTCAAATTACATCAAAGTGAAACTAAACCAAGAAGTTATATTGATAATTTTCATTATAATTTTATCTAAATCATTATTTACGGAGATATCAAGAAATATTCACAAAAAACATAAATATAAAAAAATTAAGTACTTTACTTAAAACATTTAAGTTTGTAAGTGAAAATTCTTGATGGAAGTTCATTGTAATTTTTTATATAAATAAAACACGAGTGATACTTTAATCCACAAATTTGGAATATCCAGCTGGATATTCCATTCTGGATATTCCAAATTTGTGGATTAAAGTATCACTCGTGTTTTATTTATATATTTTACTTATATGTCATTTCTGCCGTTACGTATTTATTATGACGTAAACGTGTAGAGACGGCGTAACTTGTATTTATTTTATAACACACTTTTTAATTACTCTAAAATAAAAGTGGGATACCATTTTATATAAAGTTGGTAAGAATGTTAGTAGATGTTATGACATATATAAAAAAATATGATAAATGGTTGCACTTACTGAAATCTATGAGAAGTCTGCCATATCCTTGGCGTTGGTAAGGCGGGAGGGTGAGAATGCAGGACACGTTGTAATTCAGTAAGGAATTCTTTTCCTGAAACAAACATGAAAACAAATGCTATTATGGATGTTACACACATTTAGTATCTACTGAAGACGATTTCTACATGGAATATAATTATAACTGTTATATAGTACATATATATTAATTTTTATAACACCCATTTGCAGAAATAGATATTTACTTCGAGTCCATAAAAATAATGAAAACATATCCTTTCATAATTTCACAGAAATTATTATTGCGAATAATATTCGTGCGCCCTCCAACATACCCGTCAGAACTGTTGTTCCTATACACGAAGGTGCTGGATATGAGACAACTGTACCTAAAATAAGCACTTACACACTTCTGGTTGAACAATACGTTAAATAATTAAAATTTATAACCTACTTCTATTATCTATTAAAACAATTAGTAACGAGAAAATGTTTAAAAAGGCCATAAAAAAATGGATAGTGGAGCTAGGTAGAAGTAAAATGGATTATCTCATTCGCCCATACCAATATTGAATCAACTGCTCCACAACTGTATAGCTTGTGTTAGGTTTTTGTTATTTTCATTGTGTATTTTTTTATATGAATAATATAGATGTGCATAAATTCCTTGTTTTTAAAACTGTCTGAATATTTGTTAATTACGTTTGTTTTTTAAGTTAGTCTTCTTTGTTTATTCTCAAATGTAATTTCAAAAAAGTATATTGTTAAGTGTCCTCGGCACGGAAAACCCCAGTGAGGTCACATTATTTTTATTATTAATTATAGTTTGTAAGCGAAAAATATAAATAAAAAAAAATAAAAAAAATAACGAGCAAAATTTCCGTACGAGGTTTTCCCGGAATACGAATTATGTCATACCCAAAACCCGTACGACTTTTGCTTAGAGACATCTCTCATTTATCGCACCGAGAGTGTTCAATATTTTGGAAGAGCGTATTACGCTCTCAAGGACAAAAACTATTTTCAAAAAAGGAGTTAAGGGCTGGATTTTCCTTAGTGGGAGGGATTTGAGTAGGAAACTCCTTGATGAATTTCCGAATGTTTAAGTTTACTGTTTACCATATTGATGTGCCATAAAATAAATGTTTTTTAAAAACTATTTTTTATGTTTCTGATCCTATAATTGTAGTGAAATACTCATGCGTCTGTGTCAAATAATTGCTCTTCCATCTCAACACAGGACTTTTAGTCCCATGGAGTTGGGACTTATATCTCAAATAATGTACAATAAACTTATGTATGTAAATAAAAAAATAAAAAAAGGATATTGTCTTAGTGCGAAGTCAACTCGAATAAAACTCGGTTATATGGTCACCGTATTACAGGACAGATTAAGGACATCGAAAGAGTTCAGCATAAATTTTTGCGTTTTATCAATTTTAAACTAAATATACTGATTTAATGTGTAAAGTACACATACTTAAATAATAATTATTTGAATATACAAACACTAGAAAACAGACTAAAATTAAATGACTCGCCTTTTTATTAAAAGTAATGACATCAATGTTCGATTGTTGTCAACTCATAAATTTTATTGGTGTGCGAGTGCCTGGTCGAGTTACCCGATGTAATATTCTATTCTTCTGCCGTCCACCATCGACCAATTACAGCGCGAATTCACCAGTAGTACGGATGAATGTACATACGAACCAATATGCTAACAACATCGATGTCTAAATTTAAAAATGCAATGTATATGTTCCATATCAAATATAAGTTAATATTCTGTTTATATTGTATTATCTATAATCTATAACCTATTTCCACTATCTATTAAAGCAATTAGTAATGAGAAAATGTTTAAAAAGGCTATAAAAAAATGGATAGTGGAGCTAGGTAGAAGTAAAATGGATTGTCTCATTCGCCCATACCAATGCTGAATCAACTGCTCCACAACTGTATGGCTTATGTTAGGTTTTTGTTGTTTTCATTGTGTGTTTTGTAATATAAATAATATAGATGTATATATTTTTTTTGTTTGAATTCTTTACAAGTTACTTACAATTTGCTTTTTAATTCAATTACTTTTATTATATCCATATAAATTTATTTTTTTCTTTTTTACTGTGTAAAGTTTCACTTTTTATTTTGCATGGCAGTATGCTTCTTATTGTTTCTAAATGTATTGTTTATTTTTTAAATTTTTACGCACTATGTTTGTACTTAACTGTATATTTTTTGTAAATGCCCCTTGGGCGTATTGTAAAATTAAATAAATAAAAAAAATAAAAAATAATAAATACCTTGTTTTTAAAACTGTCTGAATATTTGTTAATTATGTTTGTTTTTTAAGTGAGTCTTCTTTGTTTATTCTCAAATGTAATAAAAAAAACTAAATTGTTAAGCGTCCTCGGCACGGGAAACCCCAGTGAGGTCACATTATTTTTATTATTAATTATAGTTTGTAAGCGAAAAATATGAATAAATAAAATAAAATAAATATTATCAACCTAGCGGCTTTCAACCTATAAACTGTATTTCTTTCATATGTTGGTATTTTATTTGTTTATCTTTTTTTTTCTTCCAACATCTTTTACAATTGTTTTTCTCTTTTACAGCTTTTTTATATTTTTTATACCAGCTATATTTATAAACACTGTTCTATCTTTAATTTCTTTATATTGTATTTTGTTTATATACTCGTGTTTAACATAGCTTTTATGCATGTAAAAGCCTTATGGGCGAGAATATGAAAAAATAATAATAATAATCATCTTACTCTAAACAAATGCAAGGAAAATTCTAGAACCTTAATTGTAAATAATCATTTTAATTCAATTAAACATTATTTTAAAGCCGAAACTTCAGTTAGTTAACGAAAAACTTTATTTTGGTTTCCATTTATATTAAAATATTGTTTATTTTGCAAATAAAGTGATAAGGAGAAACCCGACACGAGTATACTTTTTATGACATTTAATTAAAGATTGTGAAGCAAACTAAGGACCTTTTTTTTTTTCAAAACACGACATTCGCTTGAAAAGTATTTTTTCAGGAGAGGGTTTTTTTGTGATTCGCGTCAAATCGCAAGAACAAACTATGTTTTGAAAAATTACACCTTACAAGCAAACCTGAATGTAATCTAATTGTGAGTTTATAATTATCTTTTATATTTCATAAGCGCCCAATTAAAATTATTGCAATGAGTTGTTAATATATGATTAGCGGTTATTAGCGGATAATTTATAGCGTAAGAATTTGATATTTTTAAAATGCAGTTTTTAGCGAGTTTTGGCAGTTTTTTCCTCCATTCGTCAATTTAGTAATGGCTGTTGTATTCTTAAAAGAAATAAATAAATTATAATTTATAAAATATTAAGGGAGTATCTGTGTCGGTTAGAACCTATATCGGTAAAATCCACTTTAGGTAAAAAAAGTTTTTTAATGCAAAACTATGAAAATATTAGGAATTCGTAGATTGTTTATATCTAAAGTGGAAAAAGATCCAACGTTTTACTATAGTAATTAAAGGATGAAATTAAATTAATTTAACACAAAAATAGGCAACATCCATACCATGTTTTTTTTTCAAAACAAGCAATATCCGATGTGGCCAATCAAAGTGATGCATTTTTTGTGATAAATCGTTGCTTTTGTTTTTATTTTTATTGTAAGTTGAATTTCATTTAAGTGATGACAACCCTTACATGGACAAGAAATGACAGAACTAATAACAATTGGTTTATGTATTCAATAATGAATTTCGTAAAAACTACTTAAATCCACTTAATTATATCAAACTCGGTTAAATCCAAAATAATCTTTTTTTTTAATAAATACTGTTTAATCTCCTATTATTTCATTTATATAAAATAGATTTAAATCGTTCTTGACATCTAGGTCTTGCACTTTTAATAAATTAGTCGAATTGCGATAATTGCGTTGTTTCTAAAAAACAGTTTAGTCGGGATTTGAGCATTTGTCTAATATTATTACGAGTAAAGAAATTTTATTAAGTCTTTGTTAGGTTTTTCTCGTTGCAAATTATTTGTATTTATTTGTCCTGAACGGCAAATCAAACTTCTGTCGACGTAGACAAACTTGGCACACGGATGCAAACGTTCTTTGTCTCTCCAATGTCCTTGGTTCTCCCGACACGAACACGAAGACACGACGAGATGCATTCGCGCATAATTACATGCATCAGTCGCCATCATCCGTTTTATGTATTTATTCCGGTTCCTAATATTAGCCCCTCCGAGTGTGACGACCCGCGGACGAAGTCACCGACTGCAGCATCAGCGCGCAGCGTCCCCTCGACTTGTCCTGATTCATCAAGTTCGCTGTTCCCTCCACCGATGCCCGGTGACTAACCAACAGGATTACGACAAAGAAGTGCAGTGATCTTGTTGCACTCTCGCGTCTAATCTTAGATTCTCTGTTAACGAAGGCATTTTTGTGCATCGACATAGAGACCTTCATTCTCTTTAACAAATTCAACACGAGACATATATTTTTCTCGCATTTTTACATGTGTTTAAATAAGAATTCCACTATAATAAAAATATTACGTTTCTCAAATGACATTTCTTTGTGGGAATACATTTTAGTTACAATAAAAAAAACGTTATGTAGTCATTTTACTTATGAAGTTAAAACCAAATATTTTTATTTTAAATTAATTTATAAACCCTTACGGATTATGACATTTATTTAAAAAAATATATTCATATTAAAGGGTGAACGGTGCACTGAAATCTACTTTGGCAAACAAATGTTTATCGAGGGACGCTAAACTAGCAGTTCACAACGGAGTTCTAGTGCCAACTCTAATATATGGGAGTGAAGTATGGAATTGGAAAAATGATGATGAAAGTAGGTTGAATGCTGTCAAAATGCGATCCTACAGGCGAATGTGTGGTAAAACGATGTATGATAGGTGCACAAATGTCGAGATCCGTGAAGTGTGTAAGGCTGAGACATGCACTATCGACAGAATCAAGAAAGGGGTGCTGCGTTGGTTTGGGAATGTAGAGCGAATGGACAGCGAAAGAACGGCTAAAAGGATCTACGATGCAAATGTTGATGGATGCAGAAAACGAGGAAGACCGAGAAAGACATGGCACAATCAAGTCCATCAAATAATTGAAGATGGACATGTCAAAAGTAGGAATAATCGGCGTGCGTGCATGAGAAGACGTATGAATGTAGAGGAAGCGAGGTCTGTATGCCAAGATAGCGTGTTATGGCGTTCTATCCTCTCTGCTTACCCCTACGGGGAAACGGCGTGATGGTTTGTTTGTTTTTGTTTGTTTATTTATATTTTTTCATTCATACTCTATTATTCGTGATAATATTTTAAACATCTTTTGTTCACAACGGAGTCCTGGTCCCGACCCTGATGTACGGGAGCGAAGTATGGACTTGGAAAAACAGGGATGAAAGTAGGCTGAATGCCGTCGAAATGCGATCTCTCGGGCGAATGTGTGATAAAACTATGTACGATAGATGCACAAATGGTGAGATCCGTAGGTGCATTATGTAAGGCTGAGACAAGCATTATCGACAAAATCCAAAAAGGAGCTCTGCGCTGGTTTGGACGTGTAGAACGAATGGACAGCGAAAGAACGGCTAAGAATATTTACAATGCGAATGTTGATGGATGCAGAAATAGAGGAAGACCGAGAAAGACATGGTGCATGACCAAATCCAACAAACACTCGAAGATGGACATGTCAAAAGTCGGAATAATCGAAGCGCGTGCATGAGAAGATGTATGAATGTAGAGGAAGCGAGATCTGCATGCAGAAATAGAGTGATGTGGCGTTTTATCCCCTCTGCCTACCCTTACGGGGAAACGGCGTGATGGTTAGTTTGTTTTGTAAAGGTTGTCTGAGTCCTTTGTTCACTTCTATCTGGTGGTTAATTGTATAATTTCAATCTCTGGTTTATTCGCATCGACTGTCCTTGTCTCGTTTTAGAATGTTTCATATAATATTGTTCTCATATTCTCGTTTATATCGAGGACATTGTTTCAACACTTATTCTATTTTTTATACAGTTTAGCTCGCTGCTTTACCCAATTAAAATTAAATAGATACCATAGAATTAAAAATAGTCGAGAAACCGCATACGCACAGAAGGCGACTCAACTACTCATAAATGAGTAGATTTACGTTTTGACCCATTAGTTTCTTTGTAGACGTCGCTCAGTACGCAACTCCTGATTTGAATTCAACTATGCCGTGTTGTGTCCTTTTAAAGTGTAGAAATACTGCTAGGATCTTAAAGAAACATAATGCAATCACATTTCATGTGCAATTAGCAAATGAATGTGAATATAACAAATGCATTACTTAAAAATGGATTTATTTTTCCATCTATCAAATTGACGAAGAAACAAAATGCAAATTTCGTTAGTGTTGCCAGGGTAGTAAATTTTTTTACCCTACTTAGCTCATCTAATGAGAGAATGAATGAAAATTGGATCTCGGATTAAACAACTCAGTGGTAGACATTTGACCGACAGTATCTTCAAAGCATCAAATATTATTTAACATGATATAAAAATATCCGTTTTATGTCAAATAAAATTAGTTTTATATTTTAAGTTCAAAGTTCATTAATTCAATTACTCTTATTAAATGACCCTTTACTTATCTACTCTGTTGTGTCAATCAATATTTCCGCGTGCACTATTAAATTTTAGAGAAATAAACAGATTGCTTTTTTTTACCTTATATTTGTGTCATGATTTTTTTTCCCCATTAAGCAACATTACGCTGCGACCTCAGGAATGCGCGCGGCGAAAGTAGGGCATAGTGGGGGAATTATTGGACAAAGTCCGACGCATTCAAATATGATTCTACGCTCCTTTTGGACTATTCTTAATTCTATGGTAAATACATATAATTTGATGTATTCTTAGTAAATTAAATTAAATAACATGTTCAAAAGGTTTCAAAACTTAAAAATGTCATGTCTCAAAAGTTACTTTTTTGACATTCATCCTTCATATCATGCACCCTAAGATTGCAATATTTTCATTCGATTTTCGTAAAAAATATTATCGAATCAACATCGTAAAAAAATGTCCTTTGATCATTGTCCCGCTTCGTTACATTTTTAAGGACATCGGTGTTTCACGTCCAGTGTACCGTTAATTTGTGAATATGGTTAATATCATATAAACTTATTTGAAAATAAAAGGTGTTAATGAAAATCTGAGATAGGATTAACAAGTGGGCGGAATGCACACAAAGGCGTTGCAGACCATAGGATGAGAAGTCGTAGCCATTCCCAGAACAAGGAGTCAAAGCACTCACACGTAAACCTGAGAAACTGGCGGACTATTCAATCGGCCGCTCACAGCCCGTCGATGGACGAGTATTTATTCGGACCCACTAATTAGAGGTTCGGTAAAACCTGACTATCGTCTATCTGTATCATTAGAAGCAAATACTGATAAAATTCCATTTTAGGCTATTGTTTTAGATTTAGACAATAGAAATGAGAAAAATTACGACGCAAAACGCGGAGGAGAAATATTAAAACAAGGCAGAGATAAAATGTTTCAATGAGGAAGTTCAGCTCTAAGGAAAATTGGATATAAAGAATGTATTCTTACACGCGGTAAAAATTAGAGCATTTAAACTATACGGCGAAGTTTCTTGAAAACCAATGAAAAAATAAAAGACTTTAATAAAACCGAACTACTTTGTATTTCGTCACTAGTTCTTCCGAATCAACCAATGATAAGAGAGATGTAATAGATTTCCGGTTTACGGAGTCACTTGACGAATGAGCAGAACTCGTTAAGAAGAGAATCTGAGACGTCACACGCGATGTAATTTAAAAAATACAAAACATTAAAAAAACATAGTGCTGATAATACGATATTTTTTTTATTTGTCTTAGTTGAATAATCTATTAACAAACATTTTTTTTAACTAGTTAACATCCACGTTCTTCAATAGATTTGGATGAAGTGTTAAAATATATTGGAAGAAAAAAAAAAAAAAATTCAAAAAATTCAATGGACATTTCTTAGACATCTTAACTGGAGATGCAGGTATACCGATCTCAATTATATGTCTTCCTGCAAAAAACACCACTTGCTTACTTTAGAAGATCGCCGTCTACTGTTGGACATGGGGGTGCTTCATGACCTACTTAGTGGACGCCTTGATAGTCCGGCTCTTTTGTCGGAGCTATCATTAAATGTCCCCGGCTACCGCACCCGTCACACGTCGAGCTATCTATTTCATGTGCCAGCAGTTCGTACGAACTATGCCCAGAACTCTCCACTTATACGTTTTGTTAGTGAATATAATTTGAACTTTCCCCTTATTGATCCATTTGATTGTAAAAAAATAACATTTAAAATGCGCGTCTTAAAACATACTTTTTTGTCTTATACTTAGTTTCAATAATAAAGTCTTATTTTATCTTATCTTATTTTATTTTATTTTACTATATTTTATCTCTAATTCTTAATATTTTTAATATATTTGTATTTTCGACACTTGACACTTAATATTTGCACATTACAATATTTACACACATGTCCACTCTCATTCCAATATAACACCCACTCACCCACCCTCTCACTCACTTACATTCACACAAACACACTAGTATGTATTGTACGTGTATTTAATGTATTTCTGTGGATATCTGTCATTGGTTTTATTCTCTGTATATTTTATTTGTTGTATTTTTGTTACATATATTACTGTTGATATCCCCAATAAATTAAAAATAAAAAAAAATAATAAAGATAGAAAAAATATAAATAACGTAAAAATTATGCTTTTTGTATTAGATTCAGAGAATAGAAATAAAGAAACACCCGTTGAGGAAAAATTTAATATGGTGGAATTTAATGATCCAAATTCGCAAACATATCTCGATAAAGTATTTTCGCAACAAAGAAAAAAATGATACTGTATGTAATGCTTTAAAAACGTAAGAATAATATAAAAAAACACTTGTACACCGCACAATCCTCAGAACTGAACATCCAGTAAGGAGGATTTATATGTTTTTTTTTTACAAAGTTATAAGTTAAAGAAAAAGATCAACAGGTTAAACGATATAAAATCAAAAACGTATTTTATATTGGTAACAAAAAATATTACACTAAATAAAAATACCCAATCGTTCAATCACTTAATGTTACTAACACGTCAAAAATAATCCGCTGTCGTTGTACCTATTCTAAGCCTTTACTTAATTTTTTTTTATACAGAAATGCGATCTCTCAGGCGAATGTGTGGTAAAACTATGTACGACAGATGCACAAATGTTGAGATCCGTACTTTATGTAAGGCTGGGACAAGCACTATCGACAAAATCAAGAGAGGAGCTCCGCACTGGTTTGGACATATTGAGCGAATGGACAGCGAAAGAACGGCTAAGAATATTTAGGTACAATGCGAATGTTGATGTATGCAGAAAAAGAGGAAGACCGAAAAAAAGACTTGGCATGACCGAATCCAACAAATACTTGAAGATGGACATGTCAAAAGTCTGAAGAATCGGCGCGCGTGCATGAGAAGATGTATGAATGTAGAGAAAGCGAGATATGTATGCAAAGATAGAGTTATGTGGCGTTCTATACTTTCTGCCTACCCTTACGGGGAAACGGCGTGATGGTTTGTTGTTGTTACTTAAATAATATTTTTTTAATAACGTTACAAACTTAATTTCAGTGAGCTTTTTAACGAAAACCCTGTGGTGTGATTTAGCAAATAGCAAGAGCATTCAACTTGCCACGCTATTTCAGACAGCATGCTTAAATAAAACGAACAAAAAAGCAATAATTTACATAAATACAGGACCACCAAAGAGACTGTATCGCTAACATAAGATACAAATACATGCAGTGGATGGAGGAAGAGATATTTGGCCGTGAACGGGTGACCCTGTGGCGGCCAGAATTACTAATGATCAGTGCACCCGCGCACACAACGCCACACAACGCCACACAACGCCACACAAAGCACGTCGTGGAGATGCATCACGAACATAATGCATTAAGACGCCGTTTCTGAAACTGCGGGTCGCGGGGGGGTTTACGGGGGGTAGCAAATTGTCAAAAAATGCGGTACGCATGCGAAAAATCCTATAATCATTTATTGAATTGAATTGCAAGAAAATAATCATAACACATTCACTGGATACAAAAATATATGAATATTTATATACACTATAATATATTATCACAGCAATTATAGTAATACATTGTAATAAAAATAGCTCTCTCTGTGCCACAAGGACGACGAAGACCGGGAAGGCCCAAAATGCGATGGGTGGACTGCATCAGCGCAGATATGACAATGTTGGAAGTGAGGAACTGGAGAGGAAGGGCGGCAGACCGGCAAGAGTGTAGGAGACTCCTGGATTCAGCCAAGGCCCGCCCAGGGCTGTCGAGCTTATGATGATGATTGTAATAAATATAAATAAATAACAAAATTAAACTACTAAAAACATTTATGAACAATTTATTATGTAAATAAAACACGAGTGATACTTTAATCCACAAATTTGGAATATCCAGTGACCGGTTTCATCGCTTTCGCGACATCTTCGAGACTGGTATCTTTATTAAAAAGTTAAATGTATTTATACAGAACAGAGGTAAGGATACATAATTCAAAGTTATATGTAAGTAAATTAAATAAAGTTATTTTTATCTTAAGGATCATTATCGACAAATTTTCTATGGGTTAACTAATGAATGGATATTATGTTATTTTAATGAGTTTAAGTATTTTATTTTATTGTTGGTGTCACTGGATATTCCAAATTTGTGGATTAAAGTATCACTCGTGTTTTATTTACATAATAAATTACAATGAACTTCCATCAAGAATTTTCACTTACAAACTTAAATGTTTTATTTATGAACAAGTTGAAAATTTGAAACAATAATAAGAAAAAAATATAATGTTATATATAAAAGAATACGTGACAAAAAAGTTTTAAAAAAAAAATAATTAATTGGCAACTAACATTTTGTATTCCAAAACCTAAAATCTAAGTAAAGAAAATTACAGACTTGGAAATAATGTATAAATCGAATGAATGAAAAATAGACATTGAATATTGAAGATTGAAGGCAGCATTGAATTTTTATTCTTAGATTTATAACAATATTTTGAATTACATCTTTATCGCTGTTTATGCTTTATTAAGTAAATTCGACAAGCGCCGCCGTAGTTGGTTAGACGGCCAACAGTGAAACTGGAGTCGCGGGTTCGATTGCGCCGGTTGCGAGAAAGAAAAAAACATAAAATATATTTTCTCAACTGGTCTGGGTGTTGTGGTTTATTTTTCATAACCTTATTCCATATCCTCTTTTTCCCATCTGTTGACAAGCCTATAACATAGAGGATTAGCGAGTAATTCTTTTTTTTTACTAAAAAAAAACTGAATAAAACATTTAATTACAGCACTCATGTAATATCAATTTTTTTTTAAAGTTTTTCTATATTCTTAATTTTTTCGGGTGACTCATCGTACAATTTTAAACCCTTGCGCAATACCGTTGTAGACAAATATTGGATTCAACCGAGTATCTGAAATTGAGATGGGGTGATTATTAAGGAAAATGGAAAAATGGAGGTGATTATCACAACGCTTTTACTCGTTCCTTGCACCCAGCACCATACACCCTCACTGAAAAATACTCGCATACTAGACATTAAACAATTTATACCAAACACCTGATTCAGTTAGGTAGATAACGGGTGGAATACACACTGACAAACCAGTCATAATAAAATATATTATATTCTATGCAAAATATGTTACTATGGCATTCTAATATTGAAGAATAAATGCAGCTTTAAAAAAAACAGTTACCTTAACAAAGACGCTTGAATCTTAAAATGTAACTGAGGAACATTCAAATTAATAAATCCAGCACACCCGTCTACATAGATTTGGACAAATTAATTTCTTGATCGCTTTACTAAAAAGATTGAAAAACGACGAATTAAGGTGTATCATTTATTCTCCAAGGGTTTTATCCTTCACGGTCTAGTCTACCCATCATATCACTGGGAAATCTCTGTGGAATAATAAAAACGTTTTCAAAGCGGTTTCGCATAATAACGAGAATTATATTTTTTTAAAAGAACAGTATCTACCAATAAATGATTATAGTCACAAAAATGCCGTATTATTTTTTTGTTTTATTTTTTTAAACTCTTGTTTATTTATAAAAAGAAGGGTTATAAGAATTTTCGACATTTTGTATAAATGGAATTGGAACTACATACTCGAAATGGACTCAATGAAGAAGATCAGTGGTTTTTTTTAATGACTATCAAACTAAGCCAAAAATATAATTTTTCAATTTTTATGTATGGCTAATCAGCGATACATAGCGTTATGATAATGAGCGCTGTGATGTTTTGAAGTTTTGAATTTATAAAATTACTGCGCGTGTGACGTCTCAAGTTCTCTTTTTTTTTTTTTTATTATTTTTTTAATTTTTTTTATTATTATTTTTTTTATTATTTTGTTTATTAAGAAAAACAACAGCAATACAAAAAAATAAACACAACATTATAAAAAAAACATAAAATAAAGCCAAATCAGTTTTCCACATAAATACAATTATAAAAATCCAGTTCAGTTAAATATAATTCATAGAAGTGCATGTGTGCGAGTTTTTTTTTGTGTGTGAGGATGCGTGTGTAAAAAAGTGGAGTGTGGTTTTGGTAGGTATGTGAATATGTGTGTGATTGTATATGGGTGTGAGGGTAGGTTTAAGGACAGGGTAAGTGTGTATTTGATATGAGTGAATAGAAACAATTTAAAATTATAATGTAAAAATATATATATTTTTTTTTTATAACGAAACATAATTTTTTTCAAATAATAGTTTTTTAATTTTGGTTTTTTATTGGTACCTCTTCCGCTTCTTCTCGGTCAGTTCTGCCGATTGGTCAGTTGAACTCCGTAAACAGGAAATCTTTAACAACTCTCTTATCATCGGTTGATTCATATGAACTAGTGACACCGTTTAAAGAAGTTCGTTTTTATTTATTTTTTTCGTACATTTTTAAGAATTTTTACCGTACAATTTAATGCTTGAGTGTTTACCGCGCGTGAGAAAACATCTTGTGTATCCAATTTCCCGTAGGGCTGAAGTGCCTCGTTACAAAAATACTCTGTAAAAATATTTATTTATTTAATATGCATAAAATTTTTACAATAATATAAAGTTGATTTGACTGTCTAACTATGTAAGTAACCATGTTCTAAGACAGCAAAAAAAAATTTTTTTAACTGGCACAACACATTATGTATGTACATTATATGAAAAATAATCGGGTGTGATGGTCAGCGCGTTTGCCTACCATATACCGTTGATATGAAATATTTTTTAAAAAGGGTGTTTTCACACTAGAATATTTGTCTCTGGACTGGTACCTGAAGCGTAAGACTGATCACCATGCAAGAAAAATGATCAAGACACGCGGCGATTGGTGTACCAATCTAGTGCCCTATGCACAATTAAGTGCAAAAAGAGAATGGTGATGAAAAATAGTAAGAGACATTAAAAATAATAATAATAATAAAGAACTTTAAAAATGTATTTGGGCACCTTGATAAATGAACACATGCGTACCAAAACCTTGAGAAAGCTCCAAAAATGACATATAACTGCATTTATAAACAATATTTTAAGTTTGTCCAAATGTTTGTAGACAAGGACTGGATTCAACTCCCTGGGGAGCTGTTTATATTAACATATTACAACAGATATAAGAATGTAGATGCTTGGACTTCTATATTACCTTCTCTTAAATGCATTTATAGCTTGTTCTCTTAAATTTTGGCATTAAAAGAGGTTTGCTAGTATACCGACAACATATTGATAGATAATCTATAATATATTTTTATATTTCTAGATATTTTATCTATAGTCATGTCCAATCTCTGTTTGCAATAAATTTATTTTCATATTTCGTGTTACCAGGGAGAAGTCAAAATCTGCTATTTATCATATCATCTATGAGCAACTTTTGTTTTTATGCCCCAATGTCCAGAATGTGTAGATTAGTCAATTCGTCACACAACTTAAAATTCTTTAGGATAGATCTTCCGGCTTTTCGTACATCTCTTCGCCATTACACAGTGTGGGATGAAGACCGATTGGCATGGGTCAGCTCGAAGTCATATACATAATATGTTGACAATGTTTATGAATATATTGTAGACCATTTTTTTATTACCATTGTTTGTCTTGGCTACAAAGTTTTATGTTATTTTTGTTTAGTTTCTTAGATGTATTTCTTCATATAGCTGTTGTTATTCGCTTAGGCCGTACACATAATAAATATAATAAAACGAAATAAAACTAGCTTCGTTCCCTTCCCACTGTAATCGGGGCCCTGGGCCGCGATTATGAATTCTATCTTCATCTGTACATATCGAGACGGTAAAGTTAACTTCTGTACTAACTCTATCTACCTCGGTATGTTTTACCGACTTGCCATCTCGACGTCGTATGATCGAATCCAACCAATGAATGACCCCGATAGTTGAGTCCGAATTCCTCGCTTAATTAAAATTTAAAATAGCTCTCATTTATATCTTAAATATGCTTCTGTGTTTAAAACTGCCTACTTCAAGGCGTTTATAAACTTCAATAAATCCTAATTCAAGCAAATAATACTCGCTTGAACGTGATTTTTATATGACTTTTGACAATTACCTGGACGGTATGCTAAAAGCATGCCGGTAAGATGGTAAGCTAAAAGATCGACTGTATTCAACTACCGAGCGATAACAAAGCCGGCTCCTTTAACGTCTCGATATGTACACCCAGGAAGATAGTAAATCACATTAAAAAAATTGAATAATCGAATGACTTTTTTAAAGTGGCAACATTTTACACCTATATGCTTTTATATGTTAATAGGGCTGAATCTAGCCACATTATCTGTGCATCTAGGCGTTCGTATTAAAAAATGAAAGTTATTTCAGAATTCGATTCGACTTCAAAATTTACTTATTTCCCTCTCATATATTTAATACGCTTTTAAGAAAAAGTGCTAACCTCAGAACTAAATCGCAATTAAAGGAACGATTGCTCAGTGGAACAATTTTTGGTCACAAAAAAATGACGCCGCGATCGGTTTACGAATGCAGTGAACTCAGTTTTAATTCTCTCATGTTCACGTGACGTAAACTAACTTAATAAATAAATAAATGAATTTATAATATACTCTCTGTATGTAAAAAAAAAAGGTACATATACATAGGAGCGTTACGTACGTCGGGTAGGTGTAGGTACCTAATTGGAGGATTTCCGGTTCCAGGCATGAATGGAATACTTATCCTGTTATGATAATGACGTTACAATACAAACGGCCATTGTAAATTATGTTTATTTATTGCTATTGTATGTGTATTTTTGGTTTCATAGAAACTTGCGCCAAATATGAACGGACCGTAAGAGGAATATGGATTAGCATATTATTACACCGATAAATAAATTATCTTAAGGTGGTTCTAAACGAAAATATGAAACTAATTATTCATAGATGGCGCTTTTATATTTTTTTATTGAAAATGCCATTTTTACGTTTATTTTCGATGGAAATTTTACAAAACTTGGTTGGCGGAAACTTTACACTAAATTAATTGTAACAAATACCATAACAATAAAATATAGGTACTTTTCACAAAATGGTGAACATAACAAAAAAAACTCATCTTATATTTTGTTTTGTACACCATTTTGTGAAAAGGACCGAAATTATATTGTTATGGTATTTGTTACAATCAATATAGTGTAAGGTTTCCGCAAACCAAGTTTTGTAAAATTTACATTGAAAAAAAACGTAAAAATTGCATTTTTCAATAAAAAATTATCTATGAATATTTTCGTTCAGCATCACCTTAAGACGTTTGCCGCACGCAATAACTAAATGTGATTTTTCTCGAGCCTAGGTGTTCTGAGCTGTAAAGAAGAAATATCACACACCACGAATACCGATAAAAACATGTGAAATGGATTTTGAAAAATTAATTATATCTTCAAAATCAATGTTACTATTGTGGAGAAAGGTTTTCATACATAATTTTTTAAATAAAATTGTTAAATGTATCTTAACCATAACGCGACATGTTTGGCCTTGACAATAATTGTGATGCCGAGATTCGTAACGATGTCCTATTTAAATTTAAACGGTCACAAACAAAGTTCAAAAGTTAACCGAATCGTAATGTATTAGGGGCGTGGCCAATGCAATGAACGGTTTTTGCGGGAATTTAAAATTATAAATTTAAAAATGTTGTTTATGCTACTAATAAGTGCAAAAAAAAAATTACTTGACCGTATTTCATAGACCCTTGATAATTTATAACTGTAAAAGATAAAACGTGAAATATCCCCTGCTATCCGCAGTGGTGAATATGTTGTCGTAAAATGACACAAATAAAGATAATTAAAGAGTAAAGTGACACAAATGAAGATTAACTTTTGTAAATTGCATAATTTAAAATATTTAGACTTACAAATTTGGCACGATTTAATACGAAACTGATTTTTGGAGTAGCGGACGATCGGTGTAAGATCGATGGCAAGGAACCCCACTTCAGAACAATTTGATTTATACTTTAATAAATTATTATAAGTATACTTCATACATAAACAAAGGCGATAATATTTGTTCGTAGTTTTATTCCACTTTTTAAAGACTGAACAATTTAATGAACCCAGATATTTCCTAAATTTTGTGAAATGTAAAATTTCTAAATTTGTCCGGTAAAAACAATAGTCGTAAAAACATATAGGGACAAAATCTCAAACTATCTGTTCCACTCAGATATATCTTAGATATTATTACTTTTGAATAAATATTGAGATTTACACAGTATGTTGCTTAATAGCAACATTTTGCATTTAAAGGTTAGCGGGGTTAAACGATTAAAATAGCAATACGGCCCCTAATCGGCAAATGAAAACTAATACTGAAGATACGGGAAGAAATCATATATATTTTTTTTACCTTTTGCATAATTTGTCTAAAGCGACAACACTATATAGATCTGATTAAAAATAATAATGTAATTGATTCTCCATCGCGATGTCATTAAAATATCAATTTGATTGGATTGCGAAAAATTGTATTCTATTTCGAATGTATGTATTTTCTCTTTCTGGGACTAATTTATTGAATGCATTTGTATTCGGCAAACCAGTCCATCGGAAATGATTTGATCAGCAGAAGTGCCACTTAAAATTCCGAGCAATGAAGAGCTGATTCAACATAATATGATGAATAACTGGTAGGAACCAAATTTCCCGATGCTCTAGAATAGCGTATGCACGACCGCAAAAGTGGACCAATCAGCATGCAGATACCCCATTGCAGATGCCGCGTCATCTGTGACGTCAGAGACCGTCACACGGCCTGTGTGACGTCACCCCCGACTGGTGTCAATCGACAACATCCTGTTCTGTCGCATAGATAGAACTAACTGATCCTTATCTCGTTCAAAGTTCCACTACGTACAGTACGTACCTAACAATAAGCAGACACTTCAATGTTGATCTTTTGAACACTAGAATCAGGCGGGACCTACCTGTATACATATTTTTTTCAAATAACGTGTTGGCTATTCAAAAAAATGTGTCCACTTTGATTCCCGCTGTGGTACGAATTGCGTGGGCATGCGGTGGGCATAGTATACTAGAAAGATACACTATTAACTATTATTTTAATCAACAAATAAACTGGGTCACAATTACTCATATGAATTATTTAGATCAAATTTCGCTATACTGAATAAGTGCCTTGTCAAGACCAATATGACATGTTTCCACAAGACTCATGCATTGATTTCAATATTGAGAACGAGCACTGGAAATGGCACCAATAATTTCTAACGAGTAAAAATTAACAACGTTTTGAGTTTGTTCAAATTTTGTAGACAAGGACTGGATACAATCCCCCAGGGAGCTGTTAATATTAACGTATTACAACAGAGATGAAGAACATTTAAAAGAAGGTTATTTAGAAGTCTAAGCATCTACATGGCTTATGAAATATCATTGGCTGATTTAAGTGGCCACTTCACACACTGTGTTACATTCACCATTCTGCCTATATTTGAACATTTATATTCCTTAGATTCTTCCATCTGTTGATGTCTGTGAAGTTAAATAACTAAAACTTAGAACTAAACCCCACTTCACCTGTTTATCTGAGAGAGCTCTTCCAACCTTTATCATAAATCACAACATGGACCATCTCTCCGTTCTAGTAACATGAAAACCCTTTTAATACCCCTTCACCGCTCTAATTTTCATGCCCTCTCTTTCACAGTAGTAGCTGTTCGATTGTGGAATAATATACCCACTAATGTTAGAGACGCCTTCTTTATTTAAATTAAAATCAAGATTGAAATGTTACTATCTAAATGTTTGAGTTGTTCCTTTCTCCTCCTTTCTTTCCCATCACATCTCCTCTCCTCTCTTCATACTTCATAGTATAGTGTAAATTTGTAGTTAATTTTTGTTTTTAATTTTTGTGTAAAATTATAAGATTCTCCACAATTACCTAGAATACATATGTCCATGTACTTATAATTTTCTCAAACTGAACGGTTTGGGTGTAGGAAGAAATTGCATTTAGGCAATATGCTCGCCCTTATATGTATATATATATTGTATATGTATATAAAGTGTTAAATAAATAAATAAATAATAATACCTTTACTGATGCGGGTGAGATTCATCTGAATAAATTATTTCATCTACATACTAGGCAACGCTTGAAAATACTTTTTAATTTTTATGCTTCTTGGACCGGGTGGATTTATCAACAATGTTTTGAGTTTCTCCAAATTTTTGTAGACAAGGACTGGATTCAACCCCCTAGGGATCTGTCAATATTAATACATTACAACAGAAATGAAGAACATTTTAGAAAAGGGAATATATAAGTCTATGCATCTACGGAACATCAACAGATGAAAGAATTAAGATGCTTTATTTTAATAAACATGTATAAAAATATGAGAACACGAAATCCCTATATTTCGAAAACCAAGGCAATATCAGAATTGTCCCTTAAAACTGGTATAGGAGTTGTGACAATAAAAATAAAATTATGTATGAATATGAAAAATCGTACAAAATTGCAAAAGAATAGAAAAAGACAATACAAAAACTATTGATTAATCTGACGTATCAGGGTTTTAAACATTCATTATAGAGGGGGTACGGGGCGTGATGATGCGCAACTTTTAGGTTCTTCAGTTAGTTGTTATTATAACAAATTAATCTGTTTTAACATATTACACCAGAGATGAAGAACTTTCTAGAGAAGGGAATGTAGAAGTCTAGGCATCTACAGAGCTTATGACCTGATTTTGGCTAGTTTAAGTGGCCACTTAGGACAAAAAAAAAATATAACAACGATATATAAATTAAGTAAAATTTATTGTGGAGTATCAATTACGAATAGACAGATTCCTCTTATTAATTTGGACAAACTCAAAACATTGTTGATAAATCCACCTGGTCCAAGAAGACGTATAAAAATGGATAATAAAATAATTCAATCATATGAATCTCACCCGCAACAATAAAGGTTTCAGCTCTTTAACTTCACAAACGTCAACAGATGGAAGAATCGAAGAGATGTTCAAATGTGGGCAGAATGGTGAATGTTGCACAGTGTGTAAAGTGGCCACTTCAGCCAGCCAATGACGGGTCATAAGACCTGTAGACGCCTAGATTTCTGTGTTTTCTTCTCTAACATGTTCTCCATTTCTGTTGTAATGTGTTAATGTGTAAAAATTAAATAAACGAGACGCGGAATACATTCACATACAACAAAGATTGGACAGCAAATACGACGAGACATTTGCAAACTCCCACGTAAACATGACTTGATAGGCGAATCGAGTCTCAATTCTCAATGTAAAAACTCAGGTAGTTTAAAATGAGATCATGAGTACTTCTTCATGCGTGGCTATTTTAGAAGTGATCGTTTTCTGAGGTGTGCCAAAAATTATACGAATCCAAATGTTGATAACACATCGCTAAAACGGACGCCAAGCGAAAACCACAGATTAATTTATTTTCTAAATTCGTACTTATCATTTTGCATATTTTACAAGTCAACGAACTTGAGACAACGAACACGTTAGCTGGAAAATTAGTAGTATTTAAATAATTTAAATAAAAACACATACAAGAATGAAAAACAGACTTAGCATACGAATGATCAATAATTCATTATGAGCGAACTAGGTATGTTGATTTGAATACGCACTACGCACTTACGCATCCAATAAGTTTAAAATATAAAAAAAGCAAATCTTGCTAAAAGATATAATTGATAGCAAAAATATAAGCAACAAGCCGTAACCTCTTTTTACACGGTTGATACGTTCCACGCAATAACGTGAAATGTGTATTTTATTTTAATTATTATGGTTCACAAACAATAAACAATACATACGACATTGGTATAATTACCACAGTTTGTTAGTTTTCGATATTGTTCATTAATTGTATGTAAAAGTGGCTTTATTAAATTCTATTCATATTTTGAAAGTTATTACAATCAATTATAGGTACTAACAGGTTATTTGATTATTGCGTAACAGACTATTTGATTTTATAAATTGCTTATAATAGTAAAAATACATACATGGTTTTATTCCACTTTTATTTATAATTTTTTACCAGTCTGACGATGTTGGACACGACGAAGCCCGGTCCATGGTGAAATAAAACTATATACGTTTTTTCATTATCATAATTAAAATGCAGTTCCGCGAAGAAATGTCAGTATAAAAACTCAATCTATTTATAAACTGCGTTACAGTTCTCCTATAATTATTTTATGTATGGTTTAAGATATCAATATCAGCATTTTTTCTTCATAATTATAACATTAAAGTGCGCCATATCATAATTGAAGGTTGGAAGATAAAATGTAGTGTACGATCTTTATTGCCGACTGGGGACATTCAAGGGTACATTCTCTAAACAAAATGTAGAATCAATATTACAATCAATTACATTATAAAGATACATCAAGTCTAAAAAAGTTTTTAAAAAAAACAATTGTATTAAAAACGAACAATGAGTTTTTTTGTTTGCTTGGTGTAATGGTCTATTAACAAATCAAAACAATTCTAAAAAACCACTGAACTTCCTCATTGCCACAATGAAAAACGTAAATGTTAATGACTATTCTTTTCTCACTTAAAGTTATTATTTTATTTTTTTGTCACATTTAATGATTACATCTTTTACTTAATTTATGAAAACTAAATTGGTCTTTTTAAATACTTATTATGTAAAACTGTGTTTTCTGAGTAAACAAAAAAAAAAAAATTAGCGCTAAAAAAATGATTATTTTTTGTACTGTGTAAAAAGAGGTTCTAGTGTAATTGCATTTTATATTACCTTCTTAAATAATATTTTGCGTATTAATTAGGATTTCCATTGGTAAAAAATTGTTTATTAATTTTAATTATTTATTCATACAAATACACTTACATACAACAACAAAAAAACGTATCCCAAACTCTATGGTGCGAAGAGCCGGAGTTTCTACCAGATCTGACAACAAATCAGTTTTTCGATCAGTTCGCGACACAATTTTCAATTCCAAGGTTGCGTTAGTGGAGCAACACGTAAAACTTGTTCAAATGTTTCAGCACTGATTTGAATCATAAAACAGAAAAAAATATGTGTTCGAGTATTTCGTGGGGTATGTTCGTGACTTATTTTAAATGCATATTCCATAAGTCTTCTAGAATAGTGATCCCAATTTTTTTTGGCTACGAAAACCTAATTTAACTACTCTTTTTTGGCGGAACCCTAACTCGACAATTACAAAGTAAATTCACAAAAATGTTACCTTTAAGAGCGAGCCCAACGCAACAATGAGATTAACCCGAAATTTCCGATTTTGAGATTCACATGCAGATATGTTAATAACTTAGATAAATTAATATTCTCAAATAATAAAATTTTGAAGTTAGATAGTTAACCTATGTAAAAATGTAGTATTCATGATCTACTTTAAATAAATCAATTCCGTCAGACCCTTCGCACACCTCAAAGTCTGATTATCTGAGAAAAGGTTCCTCAGAGATATCTTACTGTTGCTTTGGGCTAGCGATATTATGAATTAAAAATCTTTGCTGTACGTATTTTATGTGAAGTATGAAATTTTGTTTTTTTTTTTTATAATAGCACTAAAATTAGGTTTAATATCCGACAATTGAATACGGAGATCAGGAGCGGCATCCAGTCTTGTTCTGAATTTGTTTTTCGTGCTGCGTAAGCTGAAAAGTCAGAAGATTTTGATAAAATTATAAATAAAATTATCAATGAAACTTCTTGGTTTAGTTTTACTTTTTTATTATTTTGACCAACGAGCGCTTTCGCCTAAGTAGGCATCTTCAAGATTTATTATTTCCCACTGCTGTATTTCGCCATGTGTTCTTTTCCCACCTTTTAAATAATACATGCTTAATCCCAATTTCGGTCAAAAAACACCCAAAAATTTACTGTTTAGCAAACGAATTGTAAATACTTATGTTTTCTGTTAAAATGATTATTTGATCTTCTTATCTCCAAAATATGTTAAGAATACTATAAAAGCTGTAAACGTTGTAAACAATTCATCAGTCTTGAAGATGCCTACTAAGAAAGCGAAAGCGCTCGTTGGTCAAAATAACAAAAAAGTAAAACTAAACCATGAAGTTTCATTGATAATTTTATTTATATTTTTTTCAAAATCATTAACTATGGAGTTTTATCAAGAAATATCAACAAAAAACATCAATATTATGGAAAGTCAAGACTCACATCAGTTAGTCGATACAAACGTAAGCAGAACCGTGATAGCTTTCTTAACGGCTGCTGGGTATTCATCTTTAAGTCCAATCCAAAAGTCATGAAAATTTTAATCAGATTAAAAATTTTATTTTAGAGAGGATGAATCCTTAATACTGATCAAATTTTCATGCTCCGCGAAACAGTCAATACTGACGATTTGGTCTGATTTTCCGAATGGACTCGTTTAAAGTTGGTACAATGATTATTACTCGTATGATAGGCGTTTTCAGAAGTTTAAGAATGGACCAGGATAAGAACTGTGGAGGAGCTGTTTCGCACTGCTCAGGCCAGGAAACAATTCTTCCAAGAAATCGTGGAAAGAAGGTTTCCAGATTCACGTTATTACATTATTTATATGTAAAACAGGCTAGAAGACATTTAGGAGTTTTTTGTGCAAAACGTATCTTATTTATTTACATGTTGAATAAACAGTCGTACTTAGTAAGGTAGACTACACACCATTCGGAGAATTACCACTAAAAAATAATAGATTAAAGAAAATATTGTTAATAAACCATTATTATTATTGTTTAAATTAAAGGGCGTATAAAAGGAGATACATAATATATGGTAAACCAGTAACGATTCTGTGTATGTATGTTAAGGCTGTGCATTATTGATCATCATTATTTTTGATCGTGGACTGACTTTTGGTCAGATAAAAAATTACTCAAATTCAGATGATCTGGCCGAAGAAATGAAAAAGGGCGGAAGAATGGGCTATAAAGTAAGATATAAATCCTGATTATAATCAAAATGCACATTAGGAGCTCAATGTCGGATTAATAGCGATTGTTTCATCAAATTAATATAGTTTGATCATTAAATAATTGGTCAATTAAAACAATTTACGAAGTGCATAGTGATTGTATAGATTCAATGTATGCTCTGGGTCTCTATATCGAGTATATCTTTATGCGAGGTTTATAAGTAACATTTACTATACCATCTTTATTCTATTCTATAACAGGTTTATAAGATGATGCATTAATTTATAATATTATAAATATAGACTTAGATTCAAAAGATTATAAATTAATTTGTATAAAACTTCTTAATATTGTTCTTTATTTACTTTTTTTTTTCTCACGTATCTCTATAATCATGTATAAACTTATAAACGTATATGTATGTGCATGTACATGCATGTATGTATGTATATGTATATATATGTACATGCATATATGTATATGTGTGTGTATGTATGCATATGCATGTGTATGTATGTGTGTATGTTTTCATATGTAAATTTATGAAATATTTTTCTATGTACCCATAAACCTATGTTGGTACATTTCCTTATTTTTACTTTTAGTTTTTCTTATGTTATCTTTAATTTTAACTAAATTTACATACTTATGTTTCACTGCTGCACTTGAATGTAATTTCTAATATATGTAAAAGCCCGTAGGGCGTGTAAATCAATAAATAAATAAATTTGTTTACGATATAGCAATTTCAGCAAAATTCGTAAATTTGCACCTTTAGGACGAAAACGACTGAACTCAAAAAAGGTTTAAAGTGAGTTAAGATCATAAAACGACTTCAATAAACATTATCCATCTTACTGCATTAAAAATAACGCAACATTCGGCCTCTTTATTACTCAGAGAATTTAGATTACAAGTCAGTACGGAATCGACGCAATTAGTGTTGGGTTTACATTGCTGTGTGAAGGACGCAACGCAGACAAACCATATAGTGACCGAAAGCCGGTTGAGTCGATTTTATTCTGATACAAATGGCATGTTTACTTTATTTTTTTAAACATTAAAACGACCAACTTAGCTTTGTAATTGTTTCGTTCCGACTTACCGACAATCCTATTGACTTATTTAAGTAAATGTTATTTTATAATTTAAATTATCGATAATCTTAGTGACTTATTTACGTTTATGTCATTTCGTGATTTAAAAAAAACATGTGTTTGGTGACCTGATCTGACTTAATAAAAATTGCCATTATTTTATGTATCAAATTGCTTTTGTTTGTTTTTTTCAGTCTAATAATGACTCATTAAATAAATGTCTTGTTTTAACTTATAATAATTTATTTCTATTGCTTTTTTTCATGGATTCATAGCTTCAGTATTATTTATTTATTTATTATATATACGGCCTAAGCAAATTACAACAGTTACATGAAGAAACATAAATGCAAGAAACTGAACAAAAAGAACATAAAACTATTTAACAAAGACAAACAAGGGCAAAACAATAAGTATATACAATATATTCATAAAAAAGAAAGACCTAAGACTTCGAGCTAAACCATGCCAATCCAACTTCATCCCACACTGTTTAATCGCGAAGAGATCTACGAAAAGCCGGAAGATCTATCCCAAAAAATTACAAGTCGTGTGATGAATTGACTAATCTACACATTCTGGATATTGGGGCATAAAAACCAAGTATAATTTTTAACTCAAAATTTGGTTCCTACTTCTGAAAATACAAAACAATCGACGAAAGAATACGACGGTGTCACAATTTACATTCTTCTTTTGCAATTTCTCAAAAATTTGATTTTTTGAGTTGAGTCTTTTTCGTCTTAAAGGTGCGAATTGATCGCCGCTCGCTACATCAAACGCGAAAAAATGCTAGTTTTGGTTTTAAAATGAAGAAATCGTATCGAACCGTTAAAATAACGCTAGACAAACAGCGGCTAGATTGTATCTTAGACCGCAAGGAATTGCAAAAAAGGGATTGAAAGTTCCAGAAGGACATCCGTGAGCGGTAGCCGAGTGCCAAGTAAGGTGAGGAACATTCTCCGCATACAGCGCGCAACAGATAAGGTGTATGGAGTGTGGTACACGGACAGAAATGGCATAAGAAGTATCGATGATATAATAATTAGCATTAGCAATCTGAATTCATAATTAGCAATAATTTATTCGTCGTGTAACATAATATGCAATATGAAAACCACAGGAGCTAAGCTGTTCTAGTAAAAATACTCATTAATTGACTGAAAATACTTTAATATATAAAAACATTGTTTTTAGCCATTTATTTTTTTATTTTTAACGAGCTGAGCCCGGCAATGCTTTGCTATTGCTAGATTTGAGTATATACTCGTATATACACATATTAAATGAACACAATTGAAAGTTTGAAATCAATTATTGTATTTAATCCAAATTAAATATGTACGTATACATGTTTATTTTTGTGTTTCGGTTTACATAAATTCGGGGGCTTAGGGTCATAAGGGCGAAACTACAAAAAATGCTGTTTTGTGTTAAGTACTAATCTGATATCCAAACAAAATATCCTGTTAGTGACAAAAAGATGAAACTCATCCGATAAGTAGTTACCTGGATAAATTTGTGTGAAACTACAAATGAAGCGTTTTGTTTAAAGTCAGAAGAATAAAACACCTTTTACATCATTTTGTTAATTTACTAATGTAAGCGCAAGTTAGGGTCATATAGACGAAAGAATAGTTTCATATTTTTGTCTCTAAAACATTTTATGCTCTATTAACTGTATTTTTTATTTTCTTTATTTGTTACCCTTAAAAGACAGTATTATTTTTTGAAAACTGTTTTATCATTTATCTCAAAACTGTGTTTTTGTAGTTTCGCCCTTATGACCCTTAACCCCCGAATTGTGAGGACAGAGAATATTGATAAATAGGTATTCGAACATTGTTTTTCAGTCACTGTCTTGCAGATGCCTCCCCGATACTGTGCAAAAAATGACAACTGCATGTCAGACCTTTTGTCTTAGTATCCATCAAAAATAATTGTTGCTTGTAAACGTTACAATGCAAAAAAAATAATAAACCCAAAAAAACATTCTCCGAATTTTTCAATATATGCATTTTAGTCGAATGCACACTTGGAAAATCGTTGAAAAACACATATAATTCAAACTTTTTTTTGCACTCAACATATTGAAGATGTTCTTATTTATAAACCTTGAGGACGTTAATCAGAAAATTTTGCAAAAAACCGCACGTAAAGCTGTCAAGGCACTTTCGAGTTTTTGCCAGACTAATAATGGCGATTCATTTTAATTTATATAGAAAATAATTATGTTTTTAACCACTTATTTTAATTTTCAATTGTGCTCTGTTTGTTTTTTACTTGTGCCAAAAATTTTTTATTTTTTTATTTTATTTATTTCGAATACAAACAGATTTACAGGTTAAATGAATATTTTAAAAAAAAAAAATTTATATAAAATGTATACATAGTAGGGCCTGCCATCCAATTATATGTATTCACTAAATACTACTGTAATAAAGCGACGACGGCTTGAAGTTTAAACTATATAAATAATAAATATACTATATATTAAAATAAGATAAATATGGACAAAACAAGGAGATAGTGGAAAGGAAAAGAAGGAAATTGATAAGGAGTGGTAAAGGATGATTGAAGGAAAGTGAGAGTGGAAAATTGCATTTGATTTAATGATTAAACGAATTATGAATGAAGAGCATGAATCAAGCCTATTAATTCTCTTCTGTACAAAAATAGCAACATTCAATAATTGAAGCAATTGCTCATGAATTTTTCTTCATCTTCTCTGATGTTTTGCATGTGTAGTCATTTCACAGCACCGTGATGCAAGGATGTTTTTGGCACAGGCAGGGAAAAGTTCATATTGTTTGGTAACATGTTACATATTTTAGGTATACTGTATTGCATTGTCCTTTTGCCACATTTATTGCAATATCTAAAAACAGCTAGCCCTTCCTTACTAGTAAACCTGGTGTTGAAATCATGTACCAATTTGTTTATACTCGGAGTGCGACGCATGCTGACAAATTAAGTTGTATCAAAGTAGAGCCTTAACTGATCATTTATTGATAATAGTAATGCTATCACATTTTATTTTTTTTAACATTTTTTTTGCACCACAACAGGCCAGGAGGCCTAATTACAGTGGTGAATTACATCACAGAGCACCCAGGCTTGAGAAAAATCACATTTTAATTTTTGTGTTCTCACCGGGAATCGAACCCGGAACCTTCCGTGCGTGAGTCAAGCGTCTTGACCACTACACCACGGAGGCCGCCATTGAAATATTGTGTCTCTGGCGGGATACATATTTATGTAGCAGCAATTTGATCATTTAATTTTGCAAAGTTTGAATAAAATTTATATTAGTTTCGCTTGATAACCCCCAGAAAGTTATGGCATATCGTATACTTAATTCTAAGAGAGAAATAAATAACTCATAAAATGCAAACAGGGGCATAATATTTTGATATATACATTCTATGACGTACGGCCCTCAATTGCTTACACAATTTTGTTATATCGCACCTTTAGAACGAAAACGACTCAACTCAAAAAACCCTTCAAATGAGTTAATATCATAAAACGACTTCAATGGACATTATCCATCTTTTTGCATTTAAAAAAAAGCAACATTCGGGTGTGAATAGGACAAAACAATTACATCGGTCTTTTTGTTACTTAGAGAATTTAGGTTCCGTGTCAGTACCGAAGCGACGCTATTAGTGTTGCGTTTATATTGCTGTGTGAAAGACGCAACGCAGACAAACATATAGTGACCGAAAGCCGGTTCAGTCGATTTTATTCCGATATAAATGGCAACTTTACATTACTTTAAAAATATTAAAACGACCAATTTAGCTTTGTGATTATTTCGTTCCGACTTAGTGACTTATTTACGCTTAGGTCATTTCGTGAATAAAGAAAAACATGTGTTTGGTGACCTGATCTGACCTAATAAAAATTATGTCATTATCTCATTTATCAAAGTGCATTTGTTTGTTTGTTTTTTTTTCAATCTAATAATGACTCATTAAGTAAATGTCTTGCTTAAACTCATAATAAATTTTTTTAAAGCTTTTTTTCATAGATTCATAGCTGAATGCCTTCGGTATAATTTTTAACTCAAAATTTGGTGCTTACTTCGAAAAATACGAAACAATCGACGAGAGAATACGAAGGTGTCACAATGTACATTCCATTCTTCTTTCGCAGTTTCCCAAAAAGTTGATTTTTTGAGTTGAGTCGTTTTCGTCCTAAAGGTGCGATATGTACATCCCATTCAAAATTACAATCTATTGTTAAATCTAAATACACATATTGCTCAATATTTTCACAGATGCACGGTTGCACATTATCACTGTGGATATATGTATAATTATGTGATATCATTTATGGTGTTGTATACATTTGTTTGTTTAATGATCTTAAGTGCACATGTTTGGTTTTCTTAATCAATTGTTAAATTTTACTAATTTACGTCTTCCTGCAACAATTTTTCTGCAGTTTTAAAATCCTTGTTACATGAAGGTAAGATGATCAGTCATACGCTCTAGGAGCCAGTCCAGGAAAAAACATCTTTTTTTGGTTTAAGGTCTAGGATCATTTTTATTTTTTTATTTATCTATTTACACTCTTTATCAAAATACAATTTTACGTTCACTTTGCCCAGCTAACAAGGGTACATACCACGTTCCAAGCTAGGCAATTACATTTTAATATATTATAATAGTTAACAAATTAATAGAGAGCACAGACAAATAAAATATAAATTTATTCGTATACACATTTTAATACATATACATACACACATATACAAACATACACATTAGGGTGTCCCAGACTATAAGGCCAATTTTTTTACATATTGAGACACGCATACCATCTTATTTTGTTCCATTTGACCTTAATAACTGAAATAATAAATATTATTGAAATCGGATAGCGATAACCCGTGCCGACTTGATGTCAAACTTTGAATATAAAAGTTTGTATGGAAACCATAGGGGAATATTTTAACTTAATATTTATTTTGTAAATAAAACAATGGTCCTTTGATTATTGTATCATATTTATTATGTATTATACATATTAATTATTTAAAGGACATTATTAATTAAATTTTCTTTTTAAGGTTTGTTTTTTACAGTCAGGATATACTTTTCTGTGTTCTTGTACGCAACGTAATAAATATTGTTTTTGTTCCTCGTCCACTGTGATTAAGCCATGAAAGTCTTGCATCAACTTAACAGCTCTTTTAGCCGTATCATTAACTGCTTTCAGTGACTGCACCTTCATTTTAGCGTGTTGAAACGAATCATTAGCAGGCCACGAAGTAGGACACTTCATAAGAAAACTGTCATCAATTTTGAGTCGCCTGAAAAAGGATATGCTGTTCATGGAAACAAAGTCATCGATGTTTTTTTCGAAAAGAGGCCCGCTAAGTTATTCTTTCGATGGATTGTAGCGTTTATTGTGGACCGATGGATTTTCTTTGGCCAAATTAGCAACTATTTTTACCTTACTTTCTTGGTTAATATCATCGTCAAATAGAGACAAGATAGACACATCGTCTGCTAAATACCACAAATGCTGGCAAAACTTCTGTATAGCCGCTTTTGATATAGTTTTGTCAACCATTTCGTATGCCTTCACAGCCTTCAAAAAGCACAAGCCCTGGTAGGGCGCTTTTACCGCTAAAGTGCATTGCAGCCAAGGCTTGACATAGGATGTCGCGATAAACAGGTAGACGTTTAATAGAGCTGTTTTGTCCTTATTTGACATTTTGAATTGAGAGCTAAACAACGATATTTTTAATGAATAAATAGCTCTCGCCATCCATCTTGCTTGGTGCATGGCGCCTGGAGGCCGAATTTTAAATTCATTAACTTTATCTCCGCCAAGAAATATTATGCAGAGCTCTATTAACTCTCGATAGTCATCTCTTACAATTTCTTTGGTCAATTCAGTTCTGTAATACTCTAAAAGTTCATCAATTTTAGAATCTTTCAGACGTAAAAGCGTTTCTTTGGGGCTTTGTATCTTCTCTACATTTATGTTTTTCCAGTTTGATCGAAATTTTTGAATAAAGGGATATCGGGACTTGTAGTGACTTGGCTGATTTTGGCCTCGAACACAGCTTTTAGTACCAATTCGTAGATGTGATGGCGGCAAGCAAAAATCTACATTTCTCTGTTCAATTTCTGTTCGAGAAGCACACATGCACCATTAATTTGGCCTGTGTTAGAAGCAGTAGTATCACAACAGAGGATCTGTGCTTTATCTTCAAGATTCCAGTCAACAATAGCATTCCAAACTGCTTGTGCCTGTTCGCTTCCCGATGAGTTTTCTAATTTTGGCACAGCAATAAGTTGTTTTTTACTATCGTATGAAATAACGATTGGCAGACGTTCCTCTTTAGATTTGCGAACATCTAAAGCCGGCAACAGTTTTCCATCCCAGTGGACAGTTACAGTATCTGGTACATCGTTTCGAAAATTAAGTTTTATAGCTTCTGCGCGCTGTTTTCGCTTTTCTGTACGAATTCTTTGGATGGAGTACTAGTTTATAGGAAATTCGTCAGTGTTGTGGCCAAGTGCTTCAATAGTTGCTTCAATAATAAAGACAGAATCTCTCATACTTAACTGACACCTGTATAATGCCGCCACCAGTTTCGGAGTAACGAAACTTTTCTTCACAGAAGTTTTAATAGTATCGGGCTGTTTCCTCTCAATTGGAATGGACAAATCTTCTTGTAAGTCCGTTACTTCAGAATCAGAAGATGAAGTTTCTTGTAATGGCTCATGAAAAGACGTAGAGGGTGTTATGGATGCCAAATAAGTGGCCAGCCGCTTTTGCTCCTAGATATTTCTAAGACTCGCCTTTTCCTCCTTTTCTGTCAATTTTTGTCCACTCCAGCTAAATGACCGGGTCGTCCTGACTCTCTCTGCTTTTGTAAGAAAATCTTATATTCATTTATCTTAATTAATTGAAGCGCATCGGCATGTGCAATATCAAACATTTTTTTTGTATTTGTAACAAACTCTTGTCGACGCTGCTCAAACACATCTTGAGTTTTGTTTGCATCTTTTTGCAAATTTCTCCAATCTTGGTATAAGGCTACAAGTTTCTTAACACAGTTAGGTAAAGATTTAGTCGGTATACGTGCCTTTTCCCAATAAATAATGCACTCACGAATAGTAAGATTTGTACTTTCATTGACGCTTAAATTGACTTTGCGAATATTATAACATAAAACCGCCAGCACTTGTCCATTAGAGGGAAGTTTAGAACCTGTAATTTGATGTTTTATATCCCCAACCAAAAATATTTCCTTTTTAGAACCGCGTACCTCCACAGACATGTTGACACAACGAAAACAATGCATTCACTAATAAAAACAAACACGATATAACAAGCACATTAACACTTAGTTTGCGCGCGCCGTATGGGTTGCCGTGATTCAATTTACGTGAAATTTTATTTATTTAAGTGTTTTGACATCATTCAAACAAAATTAGAGGGTATGCATTGAAAAAATGAAACTTTAATTTTTCTGGGACACCCTAATACACATATATACACATATATATATATATATATATATACACACACATATATACACACACACATAATACACCCATGCGCATACACATACATACATTCATAAAAACATAGACAATTTATTTACAATGCGAAACTTCATGGTTGCCATGTATAAATATATATTTTTTAATTATTCCTTATTTTTATATTTTATTTTCGACATCCAGTAAGAATCTCCAATCCGTGGCATGCATCAACTTTTCTGACTCCCTACGACCAATGTCATGAAAGAGCGAGGTCAACACTTTCCGCAACTTGACAACACTCCCGTCTCTCCACGATTCAGGCAAAAGGTTATGGACCTTTTTGCCTACGTAATAGTGTTGTCTCGATGCCAGAACAGTGTTGACCCCTTCACTTAGTATCAGATCCCTATTAGAGTATCTTGTATTATGGTTGTGGTTGACGTTCGGGTAAATGTCTCTATTTATGTGTGTAACCACTACTGTTCTCAATATATACTGTTGAATAATATTCAGTACTCTGAATTCTTCGAAGAGCAAGTCACTTGGATAGCGAAATGTTTTTTTTAAATTACTCGGATTAAAGATTTCTGTGCAATTTATGAATAATTATTGTGCTGAAAATAAATCTAGTTTATGTGGAAGTTTTTGAGTCATGTATGTATATGAGGGTATTAAAAGCAAACTTAGAAATCTCCACCAAAAACGGAAAATTAGTTATCGATGCCAAAATAAACAATACGAGTACATAAAAACCCACTGACCTAAATAATAGCGTAATTCAAAACCGTCTCTAAATCTTGCAAAAACAGATTTTAATTATACTACTTGACATTGCAAACTCAGCATTCTACATTAAGTTAGTGAAACATAATAAAAAATCCTACAATTATTTTTTCAAAGTTCTTCGCAAATATCTTATTAACTCCTTCAATGGAGATTTCTAATTCTTCTTCTGATACCCTCAAATAATGTATAGCAGCATACTCTAATCCTGTTTCTATTTTTTTGCTGTATATTTTTAAATAATAAGTGTACGTTTTTTTTCCTGTAAAATTTTAGGAATTTTTCTATTTTGCTTATCCACTACAAAAACTTTTAAATCCCTTCATAAATTGGTTTCTATTTAGGTGTGTATAAGTGTCGTATATATTTATGTACTATAATTTCACAAACAGCAATAAAAAATAGCCCACGCTCAGACGGTAATGTATTGGTGGACATTTTTACCAAATTGCGTTTTTTGGCTGTAATTTGAAGTCGTATTTTTTTTAATGTGTAATGTTTTGTTAATACGTAGTATGGCTGTTTTTTTTTTTGCGAAAGTTGTGATGCATTGTAGTTAGAAAAAATAAACAAATTAATATTAACTTTAACAATCATGTCAACAATCGGGAATCGTACCCGAGACCTCTTGCATGGCAGGAAAACGCGCTGCCCATTTGACAACGTCATCATCATACAAGGCGCTACATTGGAACACCAAATACAGCGAACCTTGATCATCTAAAGGCAAGGTTGTCTATATTACGCTTTAGGAACTAGTCCAGGGACAGTGAAACATTGCAAATTTAAACCACAACTAAAACAAATTAATATTTCACGTCGACTCTGCCAGAAATCGAACTCGAGACCTCAAGCATGGTATGCGAATCCGCCAACCACTACACTACGAGGCCGATTTATCCCCACTCGGTTTTCGTTTTCAGGATTTTTACCTGAAAGAAGCCATCGAGTCAAAAACACCCGTAGTTCTGGTTCTATTTCACACTAAAAACTGTATTTTACATCTGACTGAACACAGACATTTTATCACGAAAAGGACATTATTATGTTGACATAATAATGAAAAAAAAACTCGTTAAAAGGCCGAAAGATCCTCAAAAATAAAAAACAAAAAACCCCCGAGGAAAAAGTCTGAAAAATTTAAAACAGTTGAATGACCTCAACATTTATCAACAACAATACACCGTCACGCCGTTCGTAGGCAGAGAGGATAGAACGCCATACACTATATCTTTGCATACAGACCTCGCTTCCTCTGCATTCATACATCTTCACATGGACGCGCGCAATTATTTCAACTTTTAACATGTCCTTTATATTATTTATTTATTATGTATATATAGGGCGGCCTCCGTGGCGTAGTGGTCAAGACGCTTCACTCACGCACGGTGGGTTCCGGGTTCGATTCCCGGTGAGAACACAAAACAAATAAATGTGTTTTTTCTCAAGCCTGGGTATTCTGTGATGTAATTCACTGCTGTTATTGGGCCTCCTGGCCTGATGTGGTGCAAAAAAAAAAAAATGATAAAGATATACGGCTTAAGCCAATTATAGTACAACAGTTATATGAAGAAACATATGTACAAATAACTGAACAAAAATAAAATAAATCTATGCAGCGAAGATACCAGAGCAATACAATAATGGTATACATACAATACTCGTATATTTAAAAACACGATCAATGTATAAGAGTTCGAGCTAACCCATGCCAATCCATCTTCATCGCAAGCTGTTTTAGTGGCGAAGAGATCGACGGAAAGCGGGAAGATCTATTTCAAAGATCTCCAAGTTATGTGACGAATTGACTAATCTACACACTCTGGACATTGGGGCATTAAAACAAATGTTGCTCTTAGAAGATTTGATAAATAGCAGACTTTGGCTTCTGGTACGCGTAGAAGAATTTGTGTATCTGTGAAGCATGTTTTCAAGAGATGGAAGAGTAGAAAAAGATGTTGAAAGGAGAGTGAATGCGGGCAATAACATGAACAGAGAAATAAGCACAGTAGTTGCTAATAAAATATGTCAATCGAAGCTAAACTGGCAGTACACAACGGAGTTTTAGTCCCAACACTTATGCATGGAAGTGAAACATGTAACTGGCAGAGGAAAGATGAAAGCCGAGTGAACGCGGTTGAAATGCGATCTCTTAGACGAATGTGTGGGAAATCAATGCATGACAGGGTTACGAATTATGGAATCAGGCGAGAGTGTAAATCTGAGTCAAGTATAATTGATAAGATTAAGTAAGGGTCTCTGAGACTATTTGGTCACGTAGAACGAATGGATGACGGAAGTATGGTAAAACAAGTATACATAGCGAAAATGAACGGTAACGTGAGACGAGACGACCAAGGAAGACGTAGCATGATCAGATAAACCAAAATCTTAAGTCTGGTCATGTCAAAAGCAGACAGAACCGAAGGGCATGTATGACAAGATGTATGAATGTGGAAGAAGCTAGGAATGTATATTAGGATAGACGTGTGTGGCGGTCCATTATATCTGCCTACCCCTACGGGGAAATGGCGTGATGGTAGTAGTAGTAGTAGTGACTTCTGGTTACACGATTGGGAATATAAAAAGAAATGGATTGCAACCATTATCAAGTATTTGTTGGATTTAGTCATGTCTTTCTCGGTCTTCCTCGATTTCTGCATCCATCAACATTCGTAACGTAAATATGTTTAGCCAGAACCCCCCCCCCCCCCTCATGGTTTTGCCGATAATGCTTGTCTCAGCCTTAGATAATGTACAGGACGTTTTATAAATATAAAAAAAAGACGAGTTAGGAAAATGGTAAATGCCGATTACCTGGCAACATTAGGAAAATGTTTATTATATTGAATGTATTATTATTGATGGGCATTTATATAATAGAACTTAGTCTCATTGTTAAATCTAGACCTGAATATTTAAGTACAAAAGAAAAAAGTCACTTTCATAACACCAGGAATAAAAGTAAATAAAAATTCCTAGACGAAACAATCATTTAAACAAAGAGGGCCCATGTGCAAGGCAGTCAAAATTTGCAATATCATTATCATTTCCTTTCCGCACCTAATGGTGCATAGAGCACTGCATTGGTACAGCAATCGCAGCGTATCTTGATGATTTTTGTAACATGAAAGTAAGATGATCAGATTGATCAGTCAGGTACTAGTCCAGGGACTATGAAATATTCTAGTGTAAAAACACCCTTTTAAATAAATATTCCACATCAACTATGTCGGAAATCGAACCCGAGACCTCTTGCATGGTAGGCAAACGCGCTGACCATTACACCACGAAGCCTAAGATTTATAGTAAGCTTCGCAAAAAAATGAAGAAAAAAATTGTATAAAAAAATTTCAAGAGTGTTAAAAGTGTTTCCTATAAATAAATGTTTCTATATTATAAATGAATATTTGAAAGCAATTGAATAAATTAAAATGTAAATAACGTAAGTAATAGAAACCATAACTGATGTTTTTTTTCCTAACTTTTTATTTATCAAGTTTTTTTTTTTTCGATATTGCAATTTTTATTTGTTTTTAGTCAGACTGTAATAAATTGCAAGTGGCAATAAATCCGCCATTTGACAGTGTATATCTTTGTTTTATTTGAGTTACATTACATTGAATATAATATTATGGTTAATAAAGATCTTTTATTATTATTATCATTAATGTACAGATTTCGTCATTTGTGAAACTATCTTACATAGTTTTACCTCACATTCGCCTGAAAGATCGCATTTCGACAGCATTCCACCTACTTTCATTCCTGTTTTTCCAATTCTATATCTCACAATACATGAGGGTCGGCACCGGGATTCTAATTTTGAAAAATAGTATTTTAGCAGGTCACATGCTAAGCTAATATATTTCGCGTGCTAATTAAAACAGCAATGATTGCCGTCACTGGGGAGGAGCGGCCGCGAAGTAACGAGGTGTCGCGGAGCGGGGAAGGGGGGGCAGCAGACGAGGCCGCGGCACTGACCCACATGGGCTCCGCCGCGCACGGCGAATCTCCTGGACACGGGACCAGGGATGGATCCGACGGCGAAGGTGGCCAGCCAGACTTGCACAGATAAAGAAATGGCCAGGGCCTCGATTATGATGGGAAGATAAAGACGTCATACCTTCACTTTGACGGTATAGTTGAAGATAAATTCCCTCTAGCGATTATAAAGATATACTACCGACCCACCTTCAAGTTTTGGGTTGGTACATCGATATAATTCAAGGGCTTTGAAGTGAGCACTTTTGATTACAGAAGCCTATTTAAAATATAAATGAGAACTATTTTAAATGTTAATAACGTAAGGAACGCGGACTAATTGTTTGCGGTCTTTCCATTGGCTTGTTTCGATCATATGATGTCGATATGACAAGGAGGTAGAACATATCAAAGTAAGATACAGATAGTACAGAAGTTAAGTATACCGTCTCGATATATACAGATGAAGATAATTCGGTAGTCAGATGGCAGAAGGGACCATCTGTAATTTTCAAAAAAGGTTCAGGAGAGCTGAAATACAACTCAATTTCTAGACTTCAATCCCCAAACTAAAATATCTTAGTGTTGCTTTTCAATAATGAATTACCATTCTAAATTATAGTGTTTTTTTATTTTTATTCTATGTGTATTAACTGAAATATTGATTAAAGCTTTTGAAAACTAAAAAACAGAAAAAATACAGATGGTCCCTTCTGCCATCTGACTACCGAATTCATTATCGTTCAGATCATAATCAGAGCGTTTATAATCGAGGCACAGAAATTGTTATCGAGATGAAGACTGAAGAATGAAAGAAAAATATATTTATATATTTTTTTTATTTGACAATTGAACGCAGAAAGAAGTCAGCCATACAAAAGTGGAACTGAGATAATAGCACTTTTGTAAAAAAAAAAGAGATAATAATTAAATTTACACAACGGTTGTGGTCCAATGGCTAGTGTCATGGACTCACGGGCCAAAGGTCCGAGATTCGAACCCCGCTCGAACAGCTTGATTTTGGTTTTCTAATAGTAAAATATTTACAAAACAGCAAATTCAAATGCTTGGATAAATCATAAAAACGCAAAGTATTTCAGTCACATTTTTTTTAGAAAAAGAATACGGAATGTATAAAGCCCAAACTCGTGCCCCGGCTCTGGTGTGTTGGTAAACGCTTTTTTGCCTCTCGATTTTTCGCGAATAAATGTCGGCGGGCAGCGGCGGCGGGAGGCGGCCGCGGGGGGTGTGGGTCGCCGAAGGTCGGCTCATTCAATAAACTCATTAAATAATGCGGAGACCGCGGAACGCTGGCGACCAATCGGGGCAAAGCTAGCCACTCACGTGACCAGGGAGGCAGCAAAAATCCAAATTCAAAAATGCACAGTAAAAATAATAATTTAAATAAATTTTACAAAACCACGTGGTATCCATAATTTTTGACACAGCATGTATTGTATTACAGCATCAAGCCAAAAACCTACAGGGGTTCACGGACAAGCAGATTCGGACCAATTGCAGATGAAGCAAAATTGTTACCTGTTACACTGAAACACCTATATTTACTTATCTTTAGCTATAACATTATTTCAAGGTAACTAAAGGTACTTAAAGTATCCACGTTACATAAATAGGCCTTTCTAAAGAAATTTGTCAACATTTTGTGTTCTTTTTACGCCAACATAACTCGCCGAGACATCAAACGCCGTCGTCAAAGAAGGCTCAAGATCTTGCGAGTGCTTCGGTGATAAGAAATCCACACGAGGGAAGATATTCCCTCATGTTGAAGAGAGCTTAGAAAAAAAACATGAGGTATCTCTACATGAGGAAGTACTTAATCCCACCGCATTCCTCTTGGACATGCTGGGATGCAACTGCAACTGTGTGCAACTTAGAAGGAATGGGTTCACATTGATCCATTTTTTCAGGCTGATAAAAGGGTTATATCAAGAACTCAGCCAAATTGGAAAATATATATTAGTTCCTGATTGATATCTCTGACAGTGTCAGCATTTGGTTTCTTTCCTGGATTAAGGAACCCGGGAACACCCGGAAAAATTATCACGAATTCTTGACCTTTGGGAAAAAAACACCAACGCATTAAAAACTGACATAATCAGCCTAGCAGAGCTATTTTGACGGTTATTTTTGTTACAGACAGAATCTGATTCTGAATGTTCCGAAAACGAGATTAATTTAGTGGAATTTGCTGAAATTTTGAAAAAAAAACATTTGAGGTTGAACTAAAGGAAGTTATTATTAAAGCTCGTAACAAAGTTCCAAAAAAACGACGTTCATTAAAATAAAACGAGGATTTCAAATTATTTGATAACTCCAGATCTGGAGTTGCTTTAAAAAACTTTATTATCTGAAACCAAAGAGTGAAAGAGTTTTTCACTGGCAGGCAATTTCGCTACTGAAATTGGAAGTCGGATTTACGAGGAGGCGTTAAATAACGCCTAAAGGCCTATACATTTTGCTAAATAACAAGCAAATGATTTTGTAGACTTTCATTTAAGTTTTTGTATGTTTTAAATGATCAAAAAAATATATTTAAAAAAAAAATGAGTACGTTCAAATGTTTGCAGACAGACTGGACTTCCTCATAAGGGAGGTCTCTAAAATGTTCTTCATCTTTGTTGTAATAAACTAATATTAACAGCTCCCTAGGGGGTTGAATCTAGTCCTTGTCTACTAAAGTTTGTGGATAAATCCACCCGGTCAATGAAGCATATTTTTTTTTTTTAATTCAGGCGTTGCCTAATAGGTGAATTGGTTCAACCGGATGAATATCACCCATATGATAAAGGTTTCAGCTCTTTTAATTGACAAAAATTAACGGATGGAAGAGTTGAGGAAATGTGATGTTTAAACATAGGCAGAATTGTGAATGTTACACAGTAAACCGAATTATTTAATGCATTTTTCGTAGATTCTTGATTCCCGGGAAACCCGGGAATTTCTTTTTTGTATTCCAGGGTCCCGGAATCGTAAAGAACCCGGGAATTGAGAAACCCTAGTCAGCACAGACTGAGGTAACGGCAGCTCAATTTCCAAAATACTGATGAACGCTACACTTATAGTATCATTTTTTTTTTTCTGTCAATGAAGAAACAGACAGTACAATGACAGTTTTATAATATATACAGTTAGACTTAATTCTAATGGACCAGTGAAATTTCCATATTAGGTATATAATCATTTCTATGATCTAAGGTTAAAAATTAACTATTTTTAGTGCTAAAAAGGAAAAAAAATACATAAATGAAAATAGTTTAAAAATTAAAATCAAAGTAAATAAGTTGTTATTATGGTACACATAGTTTTTTGGTCACACTACCACAGTTTTTGATGTTTTAAAAAAGATTTATGTTACAATTTACGATCCATGTTTTAAACTTAAAATACAATGAAAATTCGTAAAATAATAAAAGATATTCTTAGCGTTGTTATTTTTTACGTATTCTAAACGAGGATCGGACGGTTTTACGCCATATTGTTCACTTCTCGTAATTTGTCGAGCAATAATGCAAATGCAGATATACAAAGGAAAATACGTCATATGATTGAAAATCACCGGGACAATGGATGATGTACGGTGCGGTGCGGTGGAAAGAAATACTTAAACATGCCCCACGCCCAGCCTTGGCCGACGACTTCGCGTTCATAAATATGATTTTAATATTTCAATAAATCAGAGCTGTCCCTGGGCTGGGTATGACGCGCCACCGCCATCGCCGAGAGACCGACTGCTGCTCTTTGTATGCAGTTTATGCCGGGCTGACCTTGGCCGCAGTTCTCCGACACCGGCCGTCGGAGGTACCGGATAAAGGGCTCCGCGCGTGGGAGTGGATTAAGGACAGAAGAGAGACGATACGTAGACAGATTCATGAGAAAACACATGTAATGGAGATTTGTGTCACGTGTTGCAAAAGTAAATTTTGCAAAGCGTCGATCCGCGTCAGTCCAAAATGGAAGATTTATTGATACATTTTCTCAATAAACAGAACCTTTTACAATTCCGATGTTTGTATAGAAACTGCAAAAGTTTTTGTTGTTAAGAAGATGCGCTGTCTAACTTTTTTTCATAGAAAAATATTCCCGTATTTTCTCCCTGGATTATAGAACGAGAGCGATGATGTTATTATACACTATTGATGGGCATTGCGTATGCAGTTATAATTCCTTAGTAATTTTCTCAAACTGAACGGTTTGGGTATGTAGGAAGAAATTGCCTTAAGGCAATATCCCCGCCCTTATATGCATTTATATTGTAAATGTATATAAAGTGTCAAAATAAAACATCCCTATCGTTTTTTTATTTTTTTATTAATAAGTTGTCTTTTACAGGAGCTAGGACCATCCAAAAACCCTTAAAAGCGTCTAGTTTTATCTGCCGTCTCCGGACGTACGGTATCCTGATATAATTGCTAATTCTTTTCGATACTTTTAAAACAAAATCAAAATCGGTTCAGTTTTGAGGCGCGAAAAACGGGAATATGATACCTCAATTTTGTCGATTTTAGTTAGGCTTTAACAGTCTGACGAGGCATCTGCGAGTGCGTGACAAGAAATCAGCATCATTCCATGTCCGCTCCCTAGTTGGGGCATATAGTGTCCACGAAGAGCTTTCATGCATCTCTATCGGCTGCCAGCTTATGTGCGTCCTCCCAAGTCAGGTTCGCGTCCCGTAGTTCTGACATAAACTGCCGACAAACAGTCAGCAGTGCCTCGCGAAGTAGGCGAGCGTGGTTAAGGCTCTCAGGAGGCATCCGCGGTATATGGCCCAGCCAACCGTATCGCCTCCGCTTGATGACAGTTTACAGTCACCGGAGTTTGCTGCGTCCATTCTCTTATTACTTAATTCCTCACGAAGTCAAACCACCGCACACCCAAGATTATTCCGAGGCACCATTACTCACAACTCGATATTTCGCTGTTTTGGGCCCTAGTGAGGTGTCACGATTCGCAATCGTAGAGGAGAATAGTTTTTAAGCAGGCGTTATTTGGAAGAAAGCTATATTATAATAAGTGCTTATTCATCAAAGCGCCCTCGCCGCATATCCTCTTAAGATTCCCAATTAATATCAACTGAAATTTGACATTACAATTCAAAGTCACCCTATCTGACGAATTTTTTGAACCTCTATTGCGTGTTTGTTTTTTGCATTCAACTTCACTTACCTAGCTATTTGTATGAATATTGAAAAGGCGGCAAAAACTCGTGACATTGTGCCACTCGTGGAAGTCCAAAAAGGCTCTCTGAGAATCCAAATGCCTTTTTAAATATTATGTGGGACTGCGACTACAAAGAATCAACGTCCTCTGAATTTTGCAGAATAACTGTAACGCGCTTGAAAATGCTCTATTGAATATTAAGAACATCAGTACATTCATTCGTTCATAACATTTTATTAATTAAAAATATATTACAATGAATATCCGTTTGAAAATATGTACATAAATACCTTAATACGGCAAAAAACATAATATAACTTAGAGTGTATCCATATAATATTTCGTACTGATTTATGCGGTAAAATATCATAATTTAGATTGCTTTGTTACTAGACGAGGACGAATTGGGAAACAATGATCCAAAAGACGAGAACTAAATGGAATTTCACGGATAAAAACAGCAATTGAACGTCGCACCGTAATTAGGTGCATAGAAAAAAAAAGCTTTTGAATTACACAGCCTTGTTGCTGTCACGATGCATTGAATTTGTTTCTTCTGGATTCTCGGTGTCTTGTTTCATGGAGGACATCCGGGCGTCCATGGATTACGATAGGACGTATTTCTGCACGAATATAAAGTGTTTGAACTCTCGACCTTTATACGTGTAGGCGATCACGCACCCACTCGCAAGAACCCAATCTCGGCGGATATAAATCTCTCGAAACATAAGTAATTCCGAAATGCAGTAAACATGGTGCTGTCGAGATATTGGCACACTTTTACTGTGACGTAACTTCGGAGAAAAAACGTCGACTCGTGTCTTGTGTCATCGACTTCGGTGTAGGATTACAAGTTTTTAAATAGCCAACAAGTAGGTGTTATGTGGCGCTAATTAGGAGTATAAAGTTTCGGTACGTCATCCGATACCAACTAAATCAAAATGCCAAGAAAAGAAAAAAGACATAATTATTTTATATTTTGTGGCTATTGCTTTGTGAAACTCCATTGTTGATAATTATCGATACTATCAATAATTATCAAACAACCTTTTTGGTTTAGTTTTACATATGTTTCGCCGTTTACCACAGAACCAATTTAGAAGATGTCCGCTTAGGAGAAAGTGTAAATTGGTCAATAAATAGAGGTATGTAGGTATTATAAAACTAAACCAAAGAACATTAAAACTACGAGTCGGGTTATTGAAAATATCCCATGCTAAATTATGATAACTCAGATGATTTACCTCTGCCCAGAATTATCAGACTCGTTAACGAAAACCAGGATCTGAATTATTTTGATTGTAAATTAAATAAATTTACTAAACTACACTGGCTCAGTATCAGGCATAGAAGAAACATTCACATTCTATCACTTCTTTACAATATTTAAATAATCCTACTTCGCCTGTTTATCTGAGAGAGCTCTTCCAACCTCTATCACAACACGGACTATATCTTCGTTCTAGTGACGAGAGAACCCTTTGAATACCAATTCATCGCTCTAATTTTCTTGCCTCCTTTTTCACAGTAGTAGCGGCTCGATTGTGGAATAATCTACCCACTAATGTTAGAGACGCCACTTTTTTATTCACATTTAAGTCAAGATTGAAATTTCACTATCTAAATATTTAAGTTTCTCCTTTATCCTTCTTCTTTCCTTCCCATCCCCTCTCCTCTCTTCATAGTATAGTGTTATTTTTTATGTATTTTTATTTTCTTAATCTGTGTTTTTAACTTTTGTCTAAAATTGTAAGATTCAATATGTCCATGTACTTGTAATTTTCTCAAACTGAACGGTTTGGGTAGGTAGGAAGAAATTGCCTTAAGGCAATATGGCCGCCCTTATTTGTATAAAAACTGTTCTGTTCACGAAATTAAACGAATTCTCACTCGTTATTTTTTATAAAAATAATGGATTTATTTTAAAATATATTATTAAATTTAACTTTGTTTCCTGGAATACGTGATTTTTTATTTCCTTATTTAACATGTTATACATAATTTTAAATTGTACATTGGTGGATTTATTGCCAAATGGCAACTTCTTACAACCAACTGATGATGATGATTTCACTAAATAGAGGTATTATTATTTAGTAATTTAACCTTTCTTAAAATTAATTTTGTTTTATTGTCCAAAAAACTTTTTTTTTTAAGTACTAATGTTGTATTAATTTTTTATTATTATTATTTAGTTATTCTCAACTTTACTGTATTATATTTATATTTAGTACATAAGATTTTCTTATGGTTATTGCTATCTTAATTTAGAAATGTTATTTTTCTTTTTAACTATTTGTATTATATGTTTACTAAATTGTTTAGTTTTAATTATTCTATTATTTCATACTATGTACTACATGATTATTGTGCACTGCTGTGATTATTTCTGTAAATTATTATTTTTTGTAAAAGGTTCTTTGAACCGTTGATGTATAAATAAATAAATATCCATTTAGAGTGTTAAAATAAATAAATAAATTAATTAAGTTCGTAAATTTATTAAAATAAAATGACGTGATAAGGTACGAAAGCCTCAAACTTTTCTGAATTAACGGAGATCAAACATATGGATTCACAATTTCCATTAATTATAAAAAAATATCAAAAAATCGTATCAGTTTTCAATTACATATTAAACTGTCGGCGTTCGGGACAAAAGGGCAGTGTTTAATGTTTTTTTGCGCATTAAATTATCGGATCCTTCGGGGGACAGGTTTGGAAAATAATCTAGTGCCCGTGTTGCGGCCTTCTGCCTTTTTTCCATTCCGATATCCAGAACAACAATTTGCAACAATGTTGCAGAAATCGTCCAGCGCTGTTGCCAACCGGTACAGCCGGGTACGGGAGGCTGGAAAAATATTGATCAGATATTGGCACTCGGTGAGAAACCTCTATTGAGCAGGTACACGAGGGCGATTCATCTTGCACAATATGGCTTTCCGATAAAGTTTTTTATTGTATTTAGCAATCAAAGAGCACATTGTATTACATACATACATACATACATACATACATGCATATTTCACATTCCTTGGATTAAATAAATAACAGTTAATTGAAGAATAATATACATAAAACTGCCGGATTATTAGTTGCTTCATATACTAAGGACAAACCTTACAAAGGTATTTCGTAGAACTTGCCATTTGCTTTTCTGCAGCTATTATTCGAGTTGATTTGTTATAATTAAACAACTTCAACATACAATGTATAGTCCGCTTATTTTGTTTTTACCATAAAGATGAAAGATGACAGCGGTTGAAATGCGATCTCTTTTGGATTACGGATGATGAAATCAGACGAGAGTGCAAATCTGAGACAAGCATTACGTAAAAACATAACATTTTTTACAATTTTAAATTAACAAGAGTCTTTGAAATAAAAATATAAATAAAACATTTTTATTTTACAATTTTGAATTCCCTTGAAAACGATCCATGGCATTGGCCAGGCCGCTAACACGTCACGACTCGGGGAAATTTTGAACATTGTGACCGTTTAAATTCAAATAGAACCTCGTCACGAATCTTGACGTCACAATTATCAAGGCCAAACATGTCGCATTTTTGTAAGGACATGTTTTTTTATAATTTATTTTTTAAAGTTATGTATGAAAACATTTCTCCACAATATCCATACTGATTTTTAAAATACAATGAATTTTTCTAAATTCGTTTTACATATATGGTATTCGTGGTATGCGATACTTCCCTGTTGAGGCAAATCATACCCTCAATAGATATGATTAGGAAAGGGTCCCTGAGATTGTTTGGTCACGAAGAACGAATGGATGACGAAAGAATGGTAAAACAGATATATATGGCGAGAATGAACAATAGCGGTCGTCTTCTTTCAAATGATCACTGAATCAAATTCAATTATAAACATCTCTCTCCCGTTTCCACTTCCATAAGTCTACTTTATACCACTGTGGCTTTCTACTTTTCTTTATAATAATTTTCGTATATATAAATAAATAACGTAGGAAGAGATCCCAAGGAAGACGTGGAATAACCAGATAAACAGAAATCTTAAGTATGGTCATGTCAAAAGCAGACACGACCGAAGGGCATGTATGACAAGATGTATGAACGTGTAAGAAGTTAGGAATGTTTGCCGGTGTATATGCCATCCTCTCAGCGTGCTATTGACAGTAGTAGAAGTAGAAGCATTTCTGATGTTTTCTGTCGGCTAATTTTATAACAATATTTGATGAAATTCCGACGAATTTCATTAAACACTATAAAACAGAAAATAACGGTTGCATTTAAACACTTAAATCGAATACTCTCGTCTGCCTTAAAGCTGCGTAAGTTTCTTTTGTAAAAAAAAAAAGTCTAGAATTAATTGAACGTAGTTACGCAGAAAGCAGCCAGCTATAGAAAAGTGAAACTGAGATAATAGCACTTTTGTGAAAAGGGTGAATAATCGAATCTACAAAACAGTTTGAATGATTTTTACTTTGACAAATTATAAATAATGCATGCATTAGTTTTTTTATAATACAAAAAAGAATTAATTTATGTATATGACAAGAGTTCTGGTTGCCCACACATCCTTAGCTGTGCATTTTGCAGAAAACAGTCAGCCTCTGTAAAACTCTTACGCATTGATCTTATTATTTTAGGGTACCTTATTGTAAAGAATCATTTATTTATTTATTTAATTATTCATTCAAAATAGTTTTAATATTAATTAACTTATTAAGGCTTTTTAGGCTATGCCCGTGTCAAGCCACAATAAATAACAATAAAAATACATGGTAAAATTAATAGATCAAATTATAATGACATAGAATAATAATCTAGAAAAAAAAGGTAAATGTAATAAATAATAAAACTCCAAAGAATACAATGCAAAAAAGATAATCAGAAATAATTTTTAAAATATAAATTATACAAATTAAGAATCACACATAATCAAATGTACAAAATAATGGTATCATTAAAATCAACAAAGTAATAGTAAAATATAGTAGTATTAAAAAAAAACAAAATAAGAGTATCATTGAAATGAAAAGAAAAAGAATATATATCACTTTATTCTTTTTTTTATAAAAAGATGTTGACTGCATTTTTAATCTGTATTGGTTGGAGGGAGTCAGAGAAATTGTTGTCCGATGCAGAAGGACGTAAGCTGATGTCTAGTTTTACTGGTAATGACTTAGGATTTAGGTATTTTTTATTAGTGGCGTATATGTATTAGTGGTATATTTTTAATTTACTTTTAAATCTGGAAGTAGGGCACACATGGGGATATTATTATGTGTGCTCTAATAATAATAATAATAATATAAAAAAAATGTATATTATATTTATTGAAAACAAAAATATATTTACTGTTCTTTAACGGGGAAGCAGGCAGTTTAATACATAGAAATGTTTTTTTTTATTGATATATTTCTTTTAAAAGTATGTATGTAAATAGATAGATAAAATAATTTCAAGTTTTAATGGTAATGACATATGATTTAGATTTTTGGGGGCATTGGAAGCAAAGATAACGACCTCCAAAAAAAATTTTTTTTGGTTTCGATGTCATTCTATAGTTTTACATCTTTTAAAAATAAAAAAACATGAGTTGAGTTGCAAATTGTAGTTTAAAATCGTACTTCTGATGGTTTGAAAATAGTGTTTGGAAGCAAACAGCAATATCCATCAGTCTTTATTCGACCAATGACAGGCTTGAGATTTAAATTTACAAAATGACCGTGCCATACAAATATAGTACATATATTATTTCATTTTAAATCTGGAATTAGGACACACTCTAGTAATAATATGCTTTAGTAATAATACTGTAAATACATAAATCTCAATTAAAAACAATTTTATAATACAACTTAAAATTTGAAAACCTATCAAAATTTATAAAAATGTTTTATTTAAGTAAATTATATTTGTGACAAAAATAACTATAAAAAATACATTATTTATTGCCTTAGAACGGGAAAGGTATCCCTAGTTAGGCAGTTTAGATGACTCCCCAGCAAAAACAAAAAATATGTTTGTATTCTTTTACTACTCAATTAACCTATGTATAAATAATTAAATGTAAGTTGCTGTAATAAATATGTAAATATGCAACAATTATATAAAAAAATATATCAATAAATAATAATTTATTATATAAATAAAAGACGAGTGATACTTTAATCCACAAATTTAGTGAAATTTGTGGATTAAAGTATCCCTCGTCTTTTATTTATATAATAAATTACAATGAACTTCCATCAAGAATTTTCACTTACAAACTTAAATGTTTTAAATAAATAATAACTTGAAAAAATATTTAATTATGGTTTAAAGGAATTTTTGTGATTTTTTTAGTTTGGCCGACTACACAACCTAAAATACGCATTCTGCAGAAAACAGCCAGATACCTCATACAAACTCCGAATGTATGAGGTGATATTAATTTTCATGACGTTTTGACATCGAGGAATTTTTCACAAGGTGATTATTACAGTTTTTTGTATGAAAGCGACCCGGCTGTTTTAAGCAGAGTATAGAATTGACCTTCCTGGACTTGATAACACCAATGTCACATCTTTTCAAAATTGCGGACGGGCTGCTTTCTGCATAACTACGTTCAATTCGCCTTCTACTTTTGATTCTGTATTTGCAACGTGCAGCGGAGTTTTGCGATACCGTGGGTCAGTTAGAGGCCTTGACGTTGATGCTTCGGGAAGTTTAAATTCGGGGTTCGGAGAAAGCTTCTGTTAATTGGTGGTTCTAGAAATTTCATAGTTTCTATTTTGGTGCGTCGAAGGGGATATTGGACGCACCAAAATAGAAACTATGAAATTTCTAGAACCACCAATTAACAGAAGATTTCTCCGAAGAAATTTAAATTCCGAAGCATCAACGTTATTCAATGCCTCCTACCTCATTTTCAAAAATAAAATCCATAATTGGTCATTGCAAATACACTAAAGCGTAGTGTACTCAAAATTGTTTGAAATTATATTTTTAATGTTAACATTATTATTAGATAATACTAACATTAAACAAACGAGCAAACAAACCATCACGCCGTAAGGGCAGGCAGAGAGGATAGAACGCCACATGTCTCTATCTTTGGATACAGATCTCGCTTCCTCTACATTCACCGATTTGCTTGTGGTAAAACGATGTTACATCACCGCGCGCAGGGGAATTATTTACCTTTGTCTTTTAAGAGAAAATAATTATCCAAATATAAGGCTTTTGGGAGATAAGAACATCAGGTATGTATTTTATTTAGGGACAGATATTAAAATTACAAGTAGTTTGCAAAACAGCTCAATTTAAAAAAAAAAATATATATATACGCACATCAACATGGTAAAAAGTAAACTCAAACATTCTGAAAAATAAATAATAATAAATATTGCTCAATCCCAATTGCGGTCCAGTAACAAACTTTCCTAACATAAAAATGGACTGTTTGGCAAATAAATAAAAATAACCTAGATCATTTTGCCGTCTAAGCTTGCCTGTAAATTTGCGAGATATGAGTCACATGCAATGAGGTGATTTGACGGTGTTATATGTCAATAACCAGTTGCACCACAAAATATTAAGTTGAATCAAGTTAAAAGTAAAATAATTAATTGTTGAATTTTCGTCCAAACATTCTGTTTTGTCTTACTTTTTTCATGCAACTCATTTAGGCTAAGTTAATAAAAACGCTAGAATTTTTAATTGGTCATCTTTTTAAACACAAGACGCCGTCAATCCGGCCGCTGCGCGCTGTATGAATACGAAGAGGTGAAGAGGATCGAGCGAGCGCATCTCGGAAAAAATTGAGAAAAATACTATTCAATAATAATGAATTTGTGTAGAGATTCATCTGAATTATTTCACCTACATACAACGTCTAAAAAAATACTTTTCTATAAAATGTTCTTCATCTTTGATGTAATAAATTTATATTAACAGCTCCCTAGGGGGTTGAATTCAGTCCTTGTCTACAAAAGTTTGTTGATAAATCCACCCGGTCCATGAAGCATTTTTTTTTTTTTAAATAATTCTGGAGTATGTAGGTGAAATAATTCAAACAGATGAATCTCACCCGAATTAATATAGGTTACAGCTCTTTGACTTCACAAACATCAACATATGAAATAACTGAAAGAATATAGATGTTCAACTTTAGGCAGAATGGTGAATGCTACAGTGTAAAAAGTGCCACTTAAACCAGCCAATGGCAGGTCATAAACCCTGTAGATGTCTAGACTTCTATATTACCTTCTCTAAAAATGTTCTTCATCTCTGTTGTAATATGTTAATATTAAGGGCCTCCTAGGAGGTTGAATCCAGTCACGGTATACATAATAAACGCTGATGAGCAGAAAAACCGCTTTAAAATGAGAAAAAAAAAACAATATTTTTGCAATTTTTTTAATGTACAATTATTATGTTTAGAGCTACGGTGTCATAACTACTTTAAAAGCCCCGTTTTATGAACTGACAGCGCCTTAACTTTTTTTGTGTAACCAGGCAGACGTTAGGTCTCGATCACCATCCGGCGTTTACCTATATTGAAAGAGAACGATCAATTATATGTGTTTATTTGATAACTATCGTACAAAAGTACTCGAGATAGGATCATGGGGTCAATAGACCGAAGCAACTACTTAGGGTTGTGTTAAAATAATGGATTGCGGATGCAATTTTGTTAGGGAATTTCTGAAATAGAGCGATGATTAAACTATTCTAATAAGGGGTTATTCCACGAAGCTCTTTTTTTTACATCACAGTGAAACCAAATTGAATTTCTTCCAGTGGATATTGCAAAATTCCTCGCACATTTATTTACATTTTCTACGAACACTGACGCGAGGCGGTTTAGGTCAAAAACCACACGTGCACGGATGATTCCAGAAATTCGAGCGTATCGTATCAGCCATGATCGCCAAAACATCGAAACCGACAAAAACAGTATTTATTTATTTATGTCGACGGCTTACGCCTTTGACAAAGTATAAAATAATATTGAAAAACAATTATAATAAAACCAAACACCTGAACACAGTATAAAAAAATATAGATACATGAAATAAAATCAGCAGAAAATAAGTAAATAATAAATAAAAATTCAATAAGAAATTATAACATAGGTATGCAGCAAATTAACAATAAATAAAGGTTTTAAATAAAAAAAAAGATTGAAGTAACATAGGCGATGTATCATAGCATTAAAAAGTAAAACAAGTATAACAATTGGTACATTTTTATAATTTAGAAAAGAACTGATTAAAAGTACTGATTTTAATTGGTTTAAAGATAAATTAAATAAATTAACATATTACAACAGAGATGAAGAACATTTAAGAAAAGGTAATATAGAAGTCTAGGCATCTACAGGGCTTATGACCTGTCAATGGCTGGTTTAAGTGGCCACTTTACAAACTGCGTAACATTCACCATTCTGCCTATATTTGAACATATATATTCCTTCTATTCTTTCATCTGTTGATGTTTGTGAAGTTAAAGAGCTGAAACCTTTATTTATGCGGGTGAGATTCATCTAATTGAATTATTTAACCTACATACTAGGCAACGCCTGAAAATGTTATTTTTTTTAATTTCTATACTTCTTCATGGACCTTAAATTTCTTAAATTAAATAAGTCTAAGTTTCCATGTTTGTTTGCTAACATGTGGAACCGTGGAATAGGTGAATATTTGGCATAGTTTGAACTATACAAATCAACAGTCATAGAAGTATTTTGTCTCGTCTCACGCTGTCTCACATAAAAATTAACACAATTTAAAAGTTCGGGACTGTCAAGAAGATTATTGAATAACTTGAAAAGCAGCGCTAAATCTAAAATTTCCCTTCGATCACTAATACACATTAATTTTAACTGCTTCATTAAACATTTATAGTTAAGCTCTTCAATTGAAATGTTTAATTTGAAATTTATAAATCTTTAAAATTCTAAGGGAGAATACGTTTTCTTATTAATTTTTGAGGAATAAACTTTGAGAATACAATTTATTGCTTCATTTGATTTGACTGGAAGAAGGCAAATTTCCAGACTGCGTAATATTCGATCCTGGACTGGCTTCAGGGCTGTGGAGCAGATTTTCCAGGCAGCGCAAGACAGAGCGAGCTTCGCCAGAGTGATTGCCAACGTAGGGGATACCTGGCAGGTAACTTAGAGAAGATTTATTTTATTGATATGACAAAATAAACGTTCAAAAAAAAAATAGTTCTCAAAGTATATTCCTAGAGAGGAAACGCAGCCAGACTTTTCTTCATACGAACGTATTCCATATTTACCGGCGTATCTTTATCATTTTACTTTTTTGATAAATTGTTTCTTATTTATTTATTTTATTTATTTATGCATTATTAAGTTAGTTCATAACATCTTAAGAACTTATATAAACTTTTAATAATATTACAATTTTTTTATCAAAATTTCTCAATGACATATTTTTTCAAATTAATTTTAAATATGTTTTTTTTTCTATTTCCTATATTTCTTCGGGTAACTCATTGTACAGCTTCAATCCATTGTACAATGAGTTTTGATATTCTGTTTTTCTCCTCATTGGAATAACATTAAAATTAAAATAAATATTTAGAGCAATTTTTTTACGATTCTAATGATAAAACTATTATTATATTTAAAGTATTTTCGGGTTTAAAAATGGGCACATACAAAGCGCACCGCAGTTGGCATCACGTCATTTTGACGTCACGCGTTATGACCGCCGACTACGCTTTTAATAAATACTGCGGTTTATTAAACAGGGCGCGAAACGTCTCATTTTCTGATAATTCAAAAGATGCGTATTTTAAACCTTTGCAGAAAATTTATCCGAAATCACAAGAAAAAAATATTTATACCGTTACCATCTTAATTTCTTGCTTAATTAATAATAAAAATAATAAGAAAAGTGAAAAGACCCTATTCTGGCGGTATATAAGAAAAATGTATTCACCAGTAAAATGCTGTGTTTGTTGGTTACGATGTTTTCGTGATCATGGCTCGATATACTAGACGGTGATTTTAACCAATAACCATTGTTCATACAAAAGGGTTTTACCCAAATTTGATATATCCACAAACTGTAAGCATTTAATAATAAATCGCTCTGTACTATGCAAATCGATAATATTATTTACCCTGTCTGTCTTTTTAACCCTTTCCTTGCCGTTACCCGCACATAATTAATTAAAAATCATCTGAAAAAGCACACGATGACTGAACTAACTAGACTAGACGAGAAATAAAATGACTAGACAATACAAAATTTTTCATGTAACCTTAACGGGTTTTTTAAAATTGTAAATAAATAAAATATATAAAAAAAAGAGCATTGATTTGGTAAATACATTTTTACAAAAAAAAATAGAAAAAATTTAAGATAAATAATACAAAAAGCAGTATGTACTGCTTTTTGTATTATTTATCTAACATTTTGTTAAAGTTTTTCACAAATACAAATATTAAAAAATGCGAGTATTTTTTTAGATGCAAAATCAAATATTATTATTGAACTATGTACCTACTAAGCACACACTAAACCCAAATAATATTTTCAAAACAATATAAATATATTTGTGTTTTCCTCATGATGTCTCTTTTCAGCATTTAAAATGTAACTATTGTATGAAAGAGTGAGATATAAAACCATCATTTTGTTGACCGTACATAGTTGCAGCTGTTCCGGGAAAATGCAGCTGTATTAAAACAAAGAAGAGAAGACTGCATTATTTATCAGTTAACTTCGGCAATTTTAAATAATAAATATTATTTAAGCACAATTTCGGTCCCATAACAAACTTTCCCAAAAATAAACTATAATAATAAAAATACATACCTATATAGTTTTATTCCAAAAGTGGATTTTTTTATTATAATTAAAATGCAGTTGCACCAAGAAATGTCAGTAGAAAAACTCGATACATCAAAAATGAACTGTTTTGCAAACTAGTTGTAATTATCAACAATGTTTTGAGTATGTCCAAATGTTTGTAGACAGGCTGGATTTCTTCGCCGAGGAGTTATTTAGAACTACATTTATTGCAACAGAGTAAAAACATGTTTGAGAAGGGAATATGGAAGTCTAGGCGTTTACAAGACTCTCTAGGGAGGAAACCCAGCCTGTCTACAAACATTTGGACATACTCAAATCATTCAATGCAGTTTATTTTGTGATATCGATTGTTTTGTCAGAACAGTTTGTTGATTATCTCTGTATATTAAAGTCTTCTTTGTGTATTCTCACATGTAAAAATATTTTTTTAAAAGTATTTTGTTAGTCCTCGGCACAGGTAACCTCATTGAGGTCACATTATTTTTAATATTAATCATTGATTAATTATGTGGATAAAAAATGAATAAAAAAATATAATAAATCTATTTTTACTATCGTATGCGTCTATACGAAGTTAATTGTGGCAGTTAAGATGATTCTAAACAAAATATGAAACTAATTATTCATAGATGGCACTTTTATAATTTTTTATTAAAAATTCCCATTTTTAGGTTTATTTTCAATGGCAATTTTACAAAACTTGGTTTGCGGAAACTTTACACTACATTGATTGTAACAAATACCATAACAATATAGTTTAGGTCCTTTTCACAAAATGGTGTACAAAACAAAACAATATTTATCTTATTTCTCAGGAGATAACACTTTCCATTCCTCGACATGACACATGATGTTATTCCTTTTCCGTTCCGTTCTAGCTGTTAGACTTTGGAATGAGCTACCTCTTCATATAAAAAGTACAACTTCTCCAGCCACCTTCAAGAAACGCCTGAAACATGATTATATATCCCCAGAAGTCTGAACTCCCTGAAAGTTACTGTTTTTTTCCCAATATTTATTTTTATCCCTTTTTCTTTCCTTGGTTCCTCTTTCTCTCTCTTTCCAAACTCATTATCTGATTTCACACTCCTCATAATTTAATATGTATAACATAATGTACTTTTAAAAAAAAGTTCATATGTGCAAGCCTTATCTCCCAATTAAAAAACAGCTGTTAGTTTTAATTAATTAGGTTATTTTTATTTTATGTATGTATCTTTTGATATATATATATATTGGTGGTTTTTTAGTACAAATTTTTGACTAACTCTTCTTTTGACCAATCTGTTTTTTGGTTGGCTGGACGATATTGCTGTAAGCAATAAGTCCGCCAAAGTACTTATTCTTTGTAATTTAGGTTTTAAATAAAATAAATACGCGTTGGGCATGACTGAGCATTTGGGCATGAGTTAAGTGTCATCATTTTGGAGGGGCTCAGGGCATGTCTATGTGTAATAATATGTTCAACGATAAAACCGAATATTTCATGTCGACAAGCATGGTGAGCAAACGCGCTATCCACTACATTACAAGGTGAAATACCACTACTCGATTTCCATTTTCATGATTTTTACCTAAAAGCAAGCAGCCAGTCAATAACACCCTTTCAGGAATATGGTTCTATGTATTTTACACGCAGAGTTGTATTTTTTATCCGCCCCGACACGGAGTGATCCTGTATATATATATGTATTTAAGTTATTTTTTTTAAAATATAATTTTTCGTATGTCAATCTAATCCAATTCAGTTATTACACATTCGTTAAATTCTATTGTTATTTTTTTAAGGTATTAATTTATGTCGAAGGCGAACGTAACAAATTAAATGACGTCGGCGGTGCAAAAATTCATATCTCAATACGGTGCGTGCATAAATAGATGACGTCACTGCAACCTTTATTTACAAATGTTATTGTGCTTTAGTCACTGGCGTCCTGTGGCCGAAAGAATGCGCGCGGTTTCCGCGGACCCGATTAGGACCGCGGCCGGCGGTTTGCCTGACCCGCGGTGACGTCACCGGCATTACTAGACCGTGAGTCATTGGTGCTGACGGACGCTTGAGCGACAGGGGACGTCAACCGGAGGAAATACGATTTCTCACACTTGCCAAATAATCAAAAAAATATTTTTGATATTACCATTCATTATCTCCACGTTGGAGGTTGTATAATGGAAATTTTCGTTTAGTCCGCAACTAAGCGGGGTTCTCTGGTTAAAACTGAGGATGCTAAAGAGCTCGCCCCCTACTCCTGAATATTTTAGTTACCGAGAAAAATGCCACTTTCATTACACTAGGAATAAAAGTAATTTTAAAAATTCCATTGGCGAAAGAATTATTTATACAAAGAGGGCCCATATGCATGAGAGAAAAAATTTATAATAAGCTTCCCAAAAAAAATTAAGGAAATAAATTGTATTAAAAAATTTGCATGTGTTAAAGAGTTCCTAATAAATTAAAACATATTCAATTTTATTAACTTTATTTATTTATTTAATGCACAAAATACAGAATTTTATCATAGACACAATAATATGTTTTTTATGTCCCGACTAATTATAAAATTCCGTGTTAAGTCGGGACTCTTCGATAAATACATTAAAAATATTTATTAACATATTAAAACAATATACAAAATAATCAAAACAATATACAAAATAACAATAGAAAAATAAAAATAATAATAGAAAAATATAAATAATAAAAATTTATACATGTCGAAAAATGGAATGCAGAAAAGTTATATAATACGTATGACAGTGATGAAATACACATATGCGTATATGGATAATAATGAAGACAGCAGCGATGTTATATATTTATTCCCGAAGCAATCTTATACAGTGGTCTCTACCCCTCGATACAATCCAATTATGGATCTTCATCTTAAATATAGACGTTGTTTTGGAGAACTTAATATGTTCATCCAAGACGTTGAATACTCTTGGAGCTATAGATAAAAAAGTGTCCCCGAGCAAACAAATGTAAATAATGTAAGCAATAGACACCATAACTAATATAATGTTTTTAATTTTTATTTATATTATTATTATATTTTTTATTTGTTTTTGATCACACTGTTAGAAATTTCTAGTGGCAATAGTTCCGCCACTAACCGCGAATGGCTTTGTTTTATTTTGTTGTATATATCACAATGTATACATATCAAGGGACAAGGACTCGTGGACGTCAACCGACAAGATGGAGCGGCTTGGTCACTGAATTATCACTGGAAAATGCCTACAGAAAAGCACAAGACCGTTCCGGATGGAGGGAGACTGTCCACAGGTGAGCCATGCCTGGAGTCAGGCGTGATCACCATCCTCAGACACGAGGCACGAATTGAAGAGAGAGATACTTTTACTGTGGTTAATGGGAGATTTAGCAAAATAAGAACCCTTGCCTTTCACACAGTACCCTGGCTATTTAAATACCTAGGCTTGGAGGGTAAGAACTATTTATGGGGAGGCATCACATTAGTCGCTTGAGGTCAATAGCGTAGGTGGTAGGTATTTACTTTACCTACGTACATACCTAATGATTTCTTTTTTAATGAAAAACCTCACCGAACACCCCTGACACCTACTGGCTTAACCATAAGTCAGCAGTGGCGAACGGTGATTTTATTTATAGGTGAGCTAAAAAAAATATCATTTATTTGTACCTAAATAGTAGGTACATAATAAAGTTATATATACTATAAATTGCTATTTTTCTGTGGTTCTGTGTGATACAACAACTCTCATCTATAAAATCAACTGAAACGACGTAACGTCGTGATATATTCTAATTGTGCAGCTATTTTATCCATTAATTTAACACATAACTTATATAAAAGTTTATAATTCAGTCAGTATTAAGTATTCTCATAACGATTGAAATGTCAACTGACCGAGTTGTTCTAGAAATTAATAATGCCAAAAACAGCCGCGTTGAGCGCCACGCGTATTGCGAGTCAAAAGTATCATCTCAAATAAAAATAGTCCTTAAGAAATAATGTTTGAAATACTATTTTCAAAATAAGAATTTTGAAAGAATTTGTGTAATCTGCAAGTTAACTCTAGGAGAAAAATCCCGCCACTGGGTTTAATATGTACAAAATATAGTACACTTATTTGTATAAAAAAATAAGCTAGAGTAATCGGCTAGTTCCTTCGCTCATTGCAGGCGCTGGGCGCGCTTTATTAATATTTTTATTTATATTTGGAGAAACATACGAATGGTGGCAATAATTTATAAGAAATAGTAATTATTTGTTTGTTTTTATGTAAATAGAGTAACCGTAAAACATTATTATGGATAGTTAAATAAAATGGTAAGCTGCGCGTAATCGCTTCTATACACGATTCGCCCCTGTAAGTCAATTTTTTTTTTTAAACCATTTTATACAATATTTTATTATGTGGATAAATCCACACGGAATGATAAAATAAAATAGGTGGATGGTTTAATTTATTGTATGTATTACATTTTTTTTTCATTATTTATTTAATGGCAGGCAAACGTACTAAACAAGTACACCATAGCCCGACTAATCTCCACACGACTTCCTTTTACAAGATTTTCACCTGAGTAGCTGCTGAATAAATAATAAAAATATACAAAAGAATACATCGATGTCTTTTCTGGATATTTATTGACAAATCTCCATTTTGATATGAATATCAATAAAATTTCTTGTTTAAGTTTTAGTATTTCAAATTATTTTACCAACGAGCGTTTTCGCCTAAGTAAACGTTTTACTAGCTCTGAACATGCCTACTTAGGCAAACGCGCTAGTTGGTCCAATAAAACTAAACCAAGGAATTTTATTGGTATTTATATCAAAATCATCTATACAATAAATTTCAATTCACCCTTATTTTACCGTACGTGTGAAATGGAATTGAAGGATATTTCAATTATTAAAGTCTTTTAGTTAAGGTCTGTTATTTAAATCTTTCATTTGGTTATTAATTTTAGGAAGATTAATATTAACAGCCTATTGAATTTCTTATCATTAATAATTTATCTCATTTTAGTTCTTCATTACAAGTAATAAGAAAAATATTTCATCCATTATTATTATCGAAGGAAGGATGTTTTGATATGTCGTTCGTTTTTTGTTTTTTTATTTTTACAAACAATAATAATATCTTTATTTTAACAAACAATATGGCATATTTTAACCCTCTTACAAGAATGATATAACACTTAACAAAAAAAAAAGAAAGAAAAATCACGACACAAATAATTATGTTTTTAGGTAAAAAATTAACAGCGTATTTTTTTATACTTGCGTGGCTTTAAAAGCAAAAATGAAAATATTATACAATATTTTTACTTAAATTTAAAAATTCGATTTTACTTTATGGAAAATGAAAGATAACTGTCATACCTTCATAATGACGGTTTAGTTAATTATAAATTCTCCCGAGCGATTCACCTTCAAGTTTTGGGTACGTACATTGATATGTACCAAGGGGACGCGTACGCCACGGTACACATATCTACGCATTAAACGTGTTAAAAATTTTGTTGCACTGAACAATTTTTGCTTTAATTACGATTTATTTGATTTTTTCATCGTTCTGAGGCGGCCCTTTTTTTCTTAAAAGCGTATTTAAAATATGAAAGAGAAATAGGTTAATTTTGAAGGTAGAACTAATTCTGACATAACGGTCAGTTTCGAAACCAAAGGGCTGGTACGGAGATAATATAGAAGCAGATTTCCACTATGAAAAATAAATGAAATTATTCTAATTTTTCCACATTTTTTCCTATATTTCTGAAAGCATCTATCTGCACATCGATAAAGCCAACTTTGTAATATCTCAGTAGATACATACGGACGAAAAGTTTAAGATACCGTTTCAGGAATTGTCAAATGCCATTTAAAAATCACGTTCAAGCGAAGACTTTTTGCTTTAATTGTCATTTATTAAAATTTTAAGTCGTTTTGGAGTGGCTACTTTTTATCAGATCAGCCTATTTAAAATATGAAAGCGAAATACTCTAATTTCAATTAAGCATTGAACGCGGAGTAAAGTTCCGCGCTTACGTATTAGTTGAAATGACATAATGAAGACGGTAGAGCATACGAGGCAGACAGAGATTTTAGGAAAGTTAAGTATACCGTCTCGGTATGTACCGATGAAGACAGCGTTTGTAATTGCAGCCCAGGCCTCCGATCACGAATACATGTCTACGCCGACGATGTTAACTCAAATTTTCGTTAAAACACTCGATTCCATAAAAAAAAAATGCATGCTTAATCGATCAGTTTGGAGATAGCCATTTACGATCGGATGAGGAAAATGTTAAGAATACCTTTATACGTTAATAGCTTCCTGCTGCATGACGCATGACACTCTTGAGTGAGTAATGTGTGCAAAAACTTTTGCGTAACTTTCGCTTCGACCATAATTTAAACTGGATTTAACCCCGAAATGCACATCGTATTCTTGTGTTTACAAAACAAAGTTAAAATACAAATCCAATATATTTTATAAAAGCAAAAAAAATGGATATATAATATCAAAATACTGTTGACGTATGACGTGTGATACCTTCCACGCATGAATATTTGTAACACATAAAATAGGCCGTTTTCATAAAAAAATATTGCAACAAAGAGCGAAAAAAAAATAAAGAAGGGAATATGGAAATCAAGACATTTACAGAGCTTATAACCTGTATTATATATAACCTGTCATCTAAATTAACCAAACTCTTAAGTCTAGTCATGTCAAAAAGCAGACAGAACCGAGTGGCATGTTTTTTTTTATTTTTTTAAAGGAATAACCCGCTAAGCCTCTATTTTGAGGCTTGTCAGCAGGTGGGATAGAGGGGATATGGAAGGAGCTGATGGAAAATACGCCACAACACCCAGACCAATTGAGAAAAAAATCTTTCTTGGATTTTTTTCTTGCAGTAGGCGGGAATCGAACCCGCGACGCCAGTTTCACGGTTGGCCGTCTTACCAACTGCGCCACGGCGCCTGTCAAACATGTAAGACAAGATGTATGAATATGGAAGAAGCTGGGAATGTATGTCAGGATAGACGTGTGGCAAACCATCCTCTCTGGCTACCCCTACGGGAAAACGGCATGATGGTAGTAGTAGTAGTAACCTGCCATTGGTTGGATTAAGTGGCCACTTTGGACATTGCGCAACACTGACCATGTTGAAATATCCACACTTTCTCAACTCTTCACGTAATACTTTAAAAAAATAAAATATTAAAATACTTTAATAAACCTTGTTTATAGAATTGTTTTCTTTTTTTTTTAAAGAAGATAATTCTGGTTGTAATATTTAATTTCTAACAACATCTTATTTACGTTTTTACCTTCAGACCTGCCCTTATTGTTTTCGGTTATATTATTGCGCGATTAAAAAAAGACATTTGTTTTAAAATGGCAAAATCGTATGATTTCCTAATTTTGCGTTCGTCTTACCAGACTAAAGCCTTAATATGTATGACACAACGTACTTTTATTTATTTATTTTATTCACAATACATTTATGTAACATTTATTGAGACAAAAATTCCAACTCCATGAAATCAAAGTCCTGTGCCGAGTTTGGACAAATATATGCATTGCACTTTAACAACATACAAATCAACATGTATATTATTGTACAGAACAAAAACATCATTAAAAAATACACGGAATTAAAACATATAAAATAACATACAATGAAAAAACATTAGAAGTACATGAAAAAATACATATTAATTTTTGTTTATATGTGCAAGCCTCATCTCCATACTTAAAAAAAACAGCTGTTATTTTTAATTAATCGGGGTTTTTTCATGTATGTATCTTTTGATATATGTATATGTATGTATATGTGTGTATATATGTATGTATGTGTATATGTATGTATGTAGTATGTATGCTATATATTTATATATTTAATTGTACTTTTACATTTAATGTAAACTGTACTATTTTTTTTTCTCTTTTCTTCTCTTTTGGGCTATAACTGTTTTTCTATTTCTTCAATATTATTTTTATTTATAGGAAACATATTCGAAAACCATATTTGCCGCAACAAATCGGTTTCTTAGAACATGCATTTGCCCATATAGGAACCGATCGCAACATTAGGCATACTAATATTTTTGGCTTGCCGACCCTTCATATACTGAGCCTATTCCTAGTACAAGCAGAATTTGCCAGAGTGTTTTTGTGGCATTTTTGTAACAATGTATGTATAAACTAATAAATAAATAAAATAAATAAATAAATAAAGTATTTTGTTTTTAGTAGAAAATTTTGACCAACTCTTCTGATCATTCTGTTTTTTGGTAGACTGGAAGATATTTCTTTAAGCAATAAGTCCGCCAAAGCACTTCATCTTTGTACTTGAAGATTAAAATAAATAAAATTATGATATAAATTACAATATGAGGTCAAGTTTTTTTTTTAGTGTTTACAATGTGAAAAAACATGAATAAATAAATACAATACAATTAATTTCAAGATGGATATAAAATAATACAGTGTTTCGCAATATTACATTCATTAATGATTTTCAGAATGTTTAAGTTTACTGTTTACCATATCGATGTCCCATATATATGTTTTTTTAAATTTTTTTTTTGTTTCTGATCCTTTATTTGTGGTGATATACTCATGTGTCTGTGTCAACTAATTGCTCGTCTCATCACAACACAGAACTTTTATTCCCGTGGAGTTGGGACTTATGTCTAAAATAATGTGTAATAAACTACATGTATGTAAATAAATAAAATAAATAAAACTAAAATAAGAAAAATAAATAAACGCAATTATGCGTGCTTACTAAAAATTTAACGTTGCTAAATATTATAAAACCAATTCTATTTTGATTCGTATGTTAACATAGGGCATTAAGGGGTTAAAAGAAACTGAAAAACTAGAATGATATTATTTTAAAAGTTTGGAATGGTTGCAATTTTTTTATGATAGTTTTTTAGGTTAGCGTGTCAAAATATACCACACGTGGCACACGACAACGCCTAATGATCTCTCCAAGATTCCCAGAAAGGAGTGACGGCGCGCGTGGCACAAATATTTTTTTTACGAAAATAATATTTGTAATTCTAGTGCTAAAGCTAATACGACTTACAAATGAACGTAGTCATGCAGAAATTTTGAAAAAATAAGATATTGGTGTTATCGTGTACAATAAGTTAACTCTATGTTCTGCTAAAAACAGTCAGGCTGTCACCTTCTGAAAATAGTTTCGATCACAAAAACGGCATTTCTCAATTTGGAGAAAACACCCCCAGCACTAGAAAAATGTTACGGTGTAGATGCCGATGGGAAAATAAATGCCTCCAGGACTGGTATTCCGAAAGCATTTATAGCGCGGTATAGCGCGTTCTTACGTATACATTCGTTCGAAATACCACCAAAGAAATCTAGTTCTCTTAAATAAATTAGAGTGAATTAAGCATTTTAATTTTATAAATTCAGTCATTTAAAAATACCTGTAGTAAAAAAAACATGTTTTAATACAGAATGTCACCTCAGGCATTCAAAATTTGAATGAGGTATCGTTCAATATTAGATCTGTCTGTTTTCAGCAAAATACATATTTTAGTTTGTGTGATCAGCCAGACTTTAATAATTTCCAAAATTTCTCTAACATATAATTAAATTATTTTTTAAGTTATTATGACAAATGACTTAAATAATTCTCTACAATTAAGTACCCTAATATTAATAAAAAATAATATGTTCAATACATGATACAATATGTTAGCGAACAAACATAGAAACTTTGATTTATTTCATTTATCTTTATACAAATTAAAATCATTAATTTTCAATCACTTCTTTTCTAAATTATAAAAATGTACTAAGTGTTACACTTGTTTTACTGTTTATACTATGATACTCGTACATCGCCTCTGTTACTTCAATACTTTTTATATTTAAACTCGTTAATTTGCTGCATGTCTATGTTATAATTTCTTATTTAATTTTCCTTTATTAATTCTTTATTTTCTGCTGATTTTATTTTATTTTATGTATCTATATTTTCTATGCTTGTGTACAGGTGTTTTGTTTCATTATAATCGTTTTTCAATATTATTTTATACTTTGTCAAAGGCGTAAGCCGTCGAAATAAATAAATATACATCAGTTTTACTGGGGCTGGCTGTTTTCTGCAAAATGCACATCTTAAGTCGTGTGGTCAGCCAAACTTTAAAAATCATAAAAACTAGTCAAATATTTATTCATTTATGTATTATGGATACATCATTAAATTCTTTTTTTATTGCAAAATAAACTAACGTAGTTCTTTAATGTTCAATTGACTATTTTAAGCAAAAATGAGTTGTGAATTTCAATTTGTTCATTATCTTATTACGCGTCCATGTAGCTTCATACGAGTATTTATTTTTAAACAAGCATGTTTTTTATTTAATATTTTGTGTTCGTCATAATAATAATTAATAAAGTGTAATTTAAATGCACAGTACAAATTATATCGGAAAAAATATGTATACACACTTATTGATGAACAAAAAAATTTGTTATTTATATACTTTAAACGATCTTCACAACATCACATTCTAGTTCTAGAGTAATTAACTATAAAAAAATCTTTTTTTAAATTTAAATTGCCCCTTGTTTTTGGAAGGACTATAACTAGTAAAATGCATCATTTAAAACAATGATTTGAAAAATTAAAAATAATGAAAGAAAGTTTTTTTAGTAAATTAATATAACATTTTCTTAACCCATTGTAATTTTTTTTATACACAACCCTCTAACCGAACATCGAATTTTTAAAAAAAGGTAGCGCATTTGGTTAAAATTTAATACAACGTTTTTTAAAATCAACATTCTGTAGATTTTAAATGCGTTAGTGTGAGTTTTCTGAACCCGCCAGCTTAAGTTAAACCACCAGTATAATTCTTCTGTTATAAAAAAAATGCTGAGCTGGTTCAAAACGCAATATTTTGAATTCCAACGAGAGAAAACAAATTGTAAATTATGGCCGGAAGCCAATAAACAACTGAGTAAATAGAACAGCCAATCATGCGATAAAAGTACAAGAAATGTAAAGAAAATGATTTATTTTCAAGCTTTTATTTACATACATTACATACATCAAAGATGTTACTATAGTATATCTGTTTAAATCATAACTAAAGAAACATTTATTTATTAAACTTTTTGTAGATAATGTTATTTGTACATTGGCGGGCTTATTGCCAAATGGCAATTTCTCCCAACCAACCAATAAAATAATAGTTTTATTTTTATAATTCAAGTTAGAGAACAAATTCAATAATAAAACAAGATTAAAAAGCTAAAGATATATAAAAATAGAAATAAACGTATTTGTTTATCAATTATCTTAAATCAAAACTACTACTCAATGGGAAAAAGGAAAAAAGAGGAAAAGGGAAAGGAGGAGAGATTAAGGAAGAGAAAGGAGATGTTTCTTCAGACGTGATAATGTAGTAACTTTGATGGTGGATAGGAGATGATTCCACAGTCGAGCCGCATGGACACTATATGAGTTAGAGAAGAAAGAGGAATTGTGGATGGGTAAGGGTAACCATGAACTGATAAGCGTTGAAATGTTTCAAGCAGGTATATAGGAGCGTTAGGACTATGAAGTACATTGAACAGAAGTGAGAGGGAGTGATAGTCTCTCTGTTGTCTAATTTTGAGCCATTTCAGTTGCCTACGCTAATCAGAAATGTGGTCATATTTCCTAAGACCAAAAATGTACCTTATGCATGTATTCTGAACATCTCCTTTCTCTTACTTAATCTCTCCTCCTTTTCCGTTTCCTCTTTATTCCTTTTTTCCATTGAGTAATGGAATTGATTTAAGATAATTTATACACAAATACATTTATTTCTATTTTAATACACGTATCTTTAACTAACTTTATTTTTATTTTCTATTGAATATGTTTTGTAACTTGAATTATAAAAATAAAACTTTCATTTTATTGGTTGGTTAGAAGAAATTACCATTTGGCAATTAGCCCGCCAATAAAGTTTGCTCTGAGTAATTTCTCTTTTGTGGCCCCAAGAGTGTTCAGTATCCTGGACGAACATATTAAGTTCTCCAAAACAAAAACCATTTTCAGGAGGATTGTACAAGTCTGGATTTTGTCTAAGGGAAGAGACCATTGCAGGAGACTGCTGCGAAATATTGCATAGATTTATATACTACTAAGCGTGTTGTACAGATGCCTTTTGAAATATATGTATGTTTTTATAAAAAAAATATTTTATTATTATTTAATTATGTACGCGCTTCCACTTTCTATTATGTTGTACCCCGACTCAACTCAGGGCCCTTGGCCTCAGAGTTTGGGATACGTTATTATTATATATATTTTGTAATGTGTATGTATTTGTAAGAATAATAAAAAAAAATTAATGTACAATTAATATTATGTAGAAAAAGTTAAATAAATAAAAAATAACATTGAGAAAATTAAACATTAAAATATTTTGAATTTGTCCAAATGTTTGTAGATAAAAGACACTCCCTAGGGAGTCATCAAAAGAGGATCCCCCCTTGGGAGCCAAAATCAACAGATGTAAGAATCGAAAAATATAGATGTTCAAACATAGGCAAAATGGTGAATGTTACAGTGTGTAAAGTGGCCACTTAAACCAGCCAATGGCAGGTCATAAGCCCTGTAAATGCCTAGACTTCCAATTTCCTTCTCTGAAATGTTCTCCATCCCTGTTTTAATTTGTTAAATTAAACATTGTTTTACCAATAAAAATATAATTGGGTAAATAATTATTTTAGGAATTTTATATGCGCGGTGTTTCAGGGCCAGATCGCGAAACTTCAGAGGAGCATTCCTCGTGGTAAACTTTTTGTTAATCCTAATTGTCTCGGAACGGCATCCCTTCAACAAGCTCCTACCCCTCCCCGCTTCCCTAGTCCGGGTCCGGTGCGTATCGCTTCGTTGGTCAAATACATTTTTAATCTCAATTTAAAAACATGTATTATAATACATGTTATATGATTAATTGAATGTATTTGGCTGCAACAAATCAGTTCCTTAGAAAAGCATGAAGGATCCGAATGCAACTTCAGGGCCCCGGTTACAGTGGGAAGTGAACAGAGTTATCTTCGACTGTCTGTAAAGTAAAATCAAAATTTACGTGCAAAAGTGTGCACGAAAATTGTTAATATCTTCATCGGTAACCTGTAATTGAACATGTTTGATAAAAAAAAATAAAAAAAATGCACATTCATGATTTTGATAAAATTACACATAAAGTTATCAATAAAACTTATTGGTTTAGTTGTACTGTTTTATTATTTAAACAACGAGCGCTTTCGCCTAAGTAGGCATCTTCAAGACTGGTAAGAAGCCGAATACGTTATTATTATATATTTTTGTAAAAGGTAGATGTGCCGTTTATGTTAATAAAATATTTTGTTGATTATCTCTGTATTTTATGTCTTTGTATATTTTATCATGTAAAAATATTTTTAAAAAGTATACTGTTAAGTGTCCTCGGCACGCGTAACCCCAGTGACGTCACATTATTTTTATTATTAATATTTGTTTAAAATGGGAAAAAATGAATGAATAAATAAATAAAGAAACCGAGTTACGCATATGTCTTGTATTTCTGTGGATATCTGTCATTGGTTTTTTTCTCTGTATATTTTGTTTGCTATGTTTTTTTAAACCTGTATTACTGTTAATATCACCAATAAAAATTTTTTTTTTTTTTTTTTAAATAAGTACATAAATAAAAAAACCAATAATATATAAAGTTCGCCGAATGTGTCCCGAATTAGACGTAAGACAGACCTGTCAGGCTCGTGGGCTTGTAATGTGCCAATGGTTAGGCCGAGTGCGTCCGTAGTCTGTATTGGCAATAATCGGTAGTCGGTTGCCAAACCAAGGTCAGCAGGGTATTGCTCCAGGTGCTATTAATCATTCCACGTGCATTTGGTGCCAGAAACCGACGAACGACTTGCTTTACTGATGTCTCGTTTCCAATCATAATAAAGTTCATGCTGCACTTCGGAATAACTACATTAAAGTCTGTTCATCATTATAAGAATTTCCAAATAAACAAACCAGCCGCGTGATACCCGACGGAGAATAGCCAATTTCACACATATTATCTTAATCTAAACGGCACGGTAAAATTATAGTGGATTGACATTTACTAGATTCGTTAGTACCTATTTAAATTTGATAATATTTATATATATTTATTTTTTTATAAAACTCCATAGTTTATGACTTTAGTACAAATATCAATAAAAACGCCTCGGTTAATATTTTTTTTAATATATATATATTAGCGTTCTTATAATTTATCAAAATATTTTGATTTCGGTGACAATTTTCAACGAGTTGTAAATAACTCACTATTAGAAAGAAAAAAAATCGGGTTGTGGTTCCGTGATTAGTGTTGCAGACTCACGGACACAATTTTTTACCTATTTTGCTTGATCCACTCATCGATCCGTGCGCAACCCAACTCCACTATTCATTTCTTAATAGCAATTTTATACTAAGTACTTACTAATTGTCCTCATGGACAATGGAAGTAGATTGCACACTTAAACCGAGTAGTAGGCCAATCCTCTTTGACCAAAGTTATTATATTTTAATTGTTTTTGCAGCATCAGGGTGGAGTATCTATAGTCCTTAAAATGTAACATGATTAGAATGACAGTTGTCAGAAAAGGTGACGACATAACTTTGTAGTAACGTCAAAGGAGTTATTTATATTGACACACGAAAAATCATTGGTATCTGGCGTGTTAATTATTTTTTTTATTACAATACTCGAAACATAAATCAACATCAATGTATAAAATCAGCTTTAAAACTAAAAAAACTAAAATAAACCTAATTATTAACGACGTTCTTACAAGGTTACATCATTTTGCAAAAACGTTAGAGATGGGACAAATTGATCAATGTAAATAAATCGAATAAAAAAATTATTCGTTTGATGGTGTCATGAAAAAAGTATAAATGTCTCATTTTTGGTGAACAATTATGTTAAACAAACTATAATAGGCTTGTTTTTTCGTTGTTTATATCAATTTTCGGAAACAGAGTTTCATGATTGCATGATATAACTGATAAAAACGATTTGATCAGTGATCAGTAATTTCCCATCACTAATGAAATTAGTTTGACAGCTGTCATTCTAATCATGCTATATTTTAAGGACTCTAGTAACTCTTGTATTTGTGGAATGAGTTATGGAAGGTAGAGAATAATTTTTGCGTTTGTACAATAACTGAGCTTTTACATAAAGTTGTTTTACAGATGTTACATTAATATTTACGAATGTACCGAGGAAGCTAGTTCTTATAGACGAACGAAAAACTTTGTTAAAACTGTGGAAAAATAAGAGTATTGATTTTAAGTACCTAATATAAATATTTCCTCGGTTGATTGATGCAAAACTAGAACCACAAAATACGTTATATATAGAACACATATTTTTATCAATGTTACTTTAAAAAAGTTTTAATTTGCTGATCAGCCAATTTTTTGTGAAGCCAAATTTCCTTGTGGTCACGACGTCTCTTTAGGTTAACCACAGCCAGGTAGCCGATCACAATGTTAATAGCAAGTTGATATAATATATTCCACGTGTCCGTTAGTACCCTCGGCCGTCACGCATCATGCGCTGGACGTGCCCGGCGTCCCGTGCGCAGGAGACAGGAGACAGGAAGGAAGGAGCGGCTGACCGGAAGACTTAGTCACATTGCCAATATCCAGGAATTGGCACACGAGCCAAATGGACGCAAATCGATGTCTTATTTATTTATTTTATGGAACCTTACTTTCAACAATTTATTACATTTAAAAATATGTATTTATAATGTTGAAAAGCCGTATAAAAACGTAACGTCATGTTATGTCTCGTCTGGTCAGCTCTTAAAGACTGTGCTAAAAAATCCTTTACACGCGGCGATGTAACATCGTGTTAGCTTAAGCAAGACAGAATATTCTAAAGTTCAAACATTTCAAATGTAAAATAAATTCTTTTCCATAATTTACAAAAATCATAATATAATTTAGGCCTGTTATAGTAAAATAAATTAAAAATCAGAAATACGCCGGTCATATAACTAGCGTGCACTCCTGCTCACTGCCAATAACCGACTCATTTAACGAATCTCTTATTTTGTTTTTGTCAGCGTCACTGTCTTTCTTGTTATAAGTTCTATTCTCGCACTTTTTCTAATACAGTAAAACATATTTATTGTGGTATTAGCGTCACTTTCATTCGTTTAATTATTCTTCGCATAGTGAGGATAAATATTTTTAGTGTCAAAACCAAGCATATTTATACAAATTTTACTTTTCAAATCCGAGTGAAAACGTCTATTTGGAGATTACAAAAAATAAAACATCCTTATTTAAGATGAGCAAATTACAACAGGGATGGAGAACATTTTAGAGAAGGGAATGTGGAAGTCTAGGCATTTACAGGGCTTATGACCTGTAGTTGGCTGGTCCCCTTCTCAGAAGTGCTTTCCCTTTATTACAACAAATTTAATAATTTATTAAATTCAATAATTTGATAAGAAAAGTTTAATAAATTCTTCGTTATCGACTCACTGACATTACTTTCCGGACACACCATGTATAAGGTGTTAACATAAGTAGTGTCCGTTTTTTTTTTTTCAGATTTAAAAATGAACACCAAAAACAAAACAAAATGGTGAGGGTTATACGTCATTCGAAAGAAAAATTTCTGCTCTACAAGATAATATGTTTGCTTTTACGTTACATTTATTATTTTATTTGATTACAAGCCTTCAATATGAAAGTGAGCATTTTCGACTCCCTTTCAGTTCGCGTTCAATTTATATATATATTTATATATATATATATATATATATATATATATATATATTTTTTTTTTTTTAATTTGTTTATTGTTCCATACATATATAATTTACATAGAAATATAATTACAAAAATACACTTAAGAAAAATACATCTTAAAATTAAGCTATAACATGAATTGGAAAAAATGCCCACAAAGACTTCAGCGTCTGAGCGTGGGCCATTCCTTTTTTAATGATTAAAAAGTTTATACCACAAATATATGGTATGACATGACCATGAAAAGAAAAATAAAAGAAAAGAAAAATAAAAGAAAAACCAAAATAACATATGCTGAAATTACGAAAATATGATTTATTTGCAGTATGCATTTATTTTTTTATTTTTTTTATTTAAGAATGTTACTATCTGCTCCTTCCATGCTAATCCAAGACCTCAAACCTTCTTTGAACTGTACCAGTGATTTTATGTTTTGTAGTTCCTTGGTTAGAAGATTGAAGGATCTTGGACCAACCTGTAAAGAGGCTTTTTTATTTTGAACAGATTTTTTTTATGATCATTGTACAATAAGTTTACTTATATTCACTACACATCGTCACATACATACAATACTCACACACCCATACACATATAACACACACCCTCACACAATATATACATACTCACCCTCACTAACATGAACAATAATAACACTGATACACTAAAACAAGTACTTAGCATAAATATGATTATGTTATAATAAAAGTTATCCTCATAATGTAATTGAGACACATTATATAAATATATATATATTTCTACCGACATATTGAAACCATTGTATAAATTCTATGTGTTTTGTTTTTATGAGAAAAATATTTTTAAAATAAGTTTTCGACGTCCTGGACGTCCACTACTGACAGTTAGTCGGCAGTTATGTCAGAACTTTGGGACGAGAACCTGACTTAGGAGGACGCAGAAGAGTTGGCAGCCGATAAAGATGCGAGAAGGCTCTTTGTGGATACCATATGCTCCAACTAGGGAGCGGACATGGAATTCTGAACGTAAGCTGTATCGGTTTTTTTCCAAATGAAGGGAACAAAAAGGCAGACAAAAAATTTCAACCAATTACCGTATTTTGCGGACGATAAGTCGCATCGGACCATAAGACGCACTCAATTTTTGGTTGAATTTTCAAAGTAAAAAAGTGCGTCTAATGGTCAAAAAAATACGGTAGATTCTCATTAATAACTATATATCCAAGATAACCCCGTCAAGCTGGTTCTATTTCACACACACAGAACTGTATTCCTCACCCGCCTGGACACAGATTGAATCCCATGCAACTACCTCACTCTAATTCCATAAAAATTGTATTTCGCTCTTGCTTCGGCTACATACGAACGAACGCCGCACAAACGTTTATTTTTAAGAATTAGCCGGTCGAAAGTGAAATTTCAAAAGTGACGTTAAAAATACCAAAAAAATCTTGTAGTAGAAGAAATGTCACAGTAACAAAAATTTACCATCCCCACTCACGCACCTTTGACCGTGCGCGCGCGCAGTTAGTTGAAACTTGGTCGTCTCGCGAAGTGCAGGTCGTCATTGTTCTCAGCGCTCCGTGTAAACATTTAAACAAAGATACATTTTGTGATGTCTACGTAACTTTTTTTAATTATTGTAATGGATTCGAATAATTCAGATAATAATTTATATGTCTTGATACTTTTACACGATTTTTAACTTTATTTTATAATATTTGTAGAACTTCATAAAAAGGTTGTTTTGTAATGATTTTTTATTTTAAATTTCATGTTTATAAGACATTTTGTTATATTATCGCCTCTTATCGCGTAATGTTTGTTATTGCGCTGTATACTTCATATTTTAGGCTAAATAATAACATAAAATTTGAGTGCGGATAGCAGCGGATGGCCAGGTTATAGGTTTTTTCAAGGATGACATGAAAAAAAAACAACTTTTGTTTAAAATGTAATAAACTGGGATTTTTTAATTATTTTAGGTATACCTGATACGCCGGGTACAAAAACACGGAGCCGTAAATATCTTTACGATGAAATACAACAGCAATATTTGCCTAATTTAGATGGAAAAAGTAAATACATTTATGGAAAATCACCCCTTGTCAAGTAAAGGTGATACACCAGATAATTTACGCATTTTAAAACAAAGATTTGCGTACTTTAAAACACCAATAAAAGAAAAATGGTATAAATCCCATAAAAGAGAAGCATTATTTCTCAAAACCTTGGTTAGAAAGAATAATTGAAAATGCCATATTATAGGACAGTTGTCAGAAGAGGCAGAAGAAGCCCGAAATAAGCACTTTCGGTTATACCGTGAAAACTGCACAAGAATGTTCTCGAGGGAGGAATGTAACCTTGATATATACAGTCGACTACTGTTGAGTTAAGACTCATTATTATTAAGTAGCATGAAACAAACAAAAAAAAAACCAAGATCATTTTGCCCTGAAAAAATCAATATGTTACTACCAGCTGACCCAAATATCGAATTTAATATTTTAGACACGGATCAAGAATTATCTATTAATGAATAATCAAATCCAAAATATGTATTTGCATTTAAATTATTAGTTTGTGCCTAAAATATGTCTTTGTTCGTGAAATTTGTCATTAAAAATCAATTTTGTGTTTTTTAAGTTCGCGTGTTTTTTTTTCTTTTTTTGCGGGGAAAATATTCTATTTTACAAAGGGCAATGCTTTACACAAAATGTTATGATTGAAAGTCAAAATGCAGTGTAAAATAATTTTGACCGCCTAATCATTTAAATCAACGTATGTGCGCCGTTGACTCTCGTGCTCGGCACACGGGATAATTCGTCTACGTAGTGCGCAGTTTTCGCGCAAGCTCCCCTAATTGCCCGCCTCATGTATTATTGATGGCGGCCGACGGAGCGCGACGTCTGGCCGGAGAAGCGGTACTCTGGTTTTTGCGGCTCGCGCCGGCCCCCGGCCGCCGGCCCTCGTGTGCGCCCGAGAACCAGGAACGAGGCGCGGACGGTACGCACCGGCTGCCGGCACGTTAGCCCAGAAAAATTCAAAGATAACCGGGTAACCTTCGACTGAAGGAAACTTTCGGTGCCGAAAAACGGCGTTCGTTGGCAAATAAAACGCAACAGTATATTATAATTATGCCATTTATTGAGCCCTTAGATTTGACAAATTCGACCCTGTACATTACAAAAAAACAATATGTTTATAGAATAGGATCGTCCCTTACCGTAAAATTCTCAAATGAATAGAATATTCTTAGAATAGCGGATTTAAAAAATTTAGACGATATTCATCTAATTTGGTATTAAACTCTTAAAAGACTATGGTAAATAATTCCCTTCGTGCGGAGATGTAACATCGTGTTACCACAAGCAAAAGACGGAATATTCTAGAATATAAAGTTCAGACGTTTGAAAAAAAACATGGAGACATATTGTTTAATAGTTCATTTTCTTGGTACGGGTTTACCTACATAGATAGATGCCTAAAAAAAATGTAAATATACATAGCATATTGTACTCTACTATTAGGGATTAAATATTAATTTTTAATGTCAATTTAATTTAATCCCACTTTACCCCAACATGATTCCATTTTCTAATAGTGAGTTATTTACAACTCGTTGAAAATGGCCCTCAAAATTAAATATTTGGGCAAATCATAAGAACGCATTTTTTTTTATATGTAAATTATCTTTAAAACATCAAATATTTTTTGACATGATATAAAAATATCCGTTTTATGTGAAATAACATTTGTTTTATATTTTAGTTCAAGGTTCATGCATTCAATTACTCTTATTAAATGACCCTTTACTTATCTACTCTGTTGTGTCAATCAATGTTTCCGCGTGCACATTAAAATTTTAGAAAAATCAACAAATTGCTTTTTTTGCCTTACAATTGTGTTATGATTATATTTTTCCCATCTGGCAACATTACGCGGCGACTTCACGAATGCGCGCGGCGAAAGTGGGGCAAAGATTTTTGGACACTGTCCGATGTATTCAAATATGATTCTACGCTCCTTCTGGACTATTCTTAATTCTATGATTTTTTTAGTACAAGTGTCTGGGTCTAGACTTAGTAATTACATCTTACAATCTTGTAATCACAGTCTACATCGATTCAATGTACTCTAATTGAATTTCAGCTGGGTAAAAAATGGCGTGAGCCTAATGCGATACGCAGATACTACACACCTTAAAGGCGGACGATTTTCACAGGAAAAAAACTAACAGCCTGTTTCGGGATTAGCGATTTCCGGCAAGCGTTAGAACTACCGTATGTGTGTCTGTCTAGAAATCAATCGAATACCAGGAAACTGAAGGCTCGGGGTTACCAGACTGTTAGAATTGAAAAGCTACACTACGACATTAAGATCTACAAGGAAATAACAAATGAAAATGACTGCTACGCACTTCAATCAAATATAAATATATTAAATAACTGGCGTACCTCTAATAATTTGTTTTTAAATGTTTTTTTCATGGAATTATAACATACCAGAAGGCGCGTAGAACCCAGTTTGTATACATCGTACTGTGTCCAAAAGTCGCCCCTCTACCCGACATACCGCCTGCGCGCATGCGTGAAGTGGCCCCGTAATGTTGCCAGACCATGAACAATATACACAAATATAAGATAATTTTGTGTTGTTATATTTTACAAGAAATAATATTTTACTGACTAGACTATGAAAAATCAGGTACTTTTATTAGGCAAACGTAAAAAAAAACTACTAAATAATAATATAGTAATTAAGCTAATTAATACCGTTTAATATTAGGCTTATTAATAGAAAGCCAGGTAAAAAATTCGACTAACCCGGCAATACCAACAAAATGTACACGTACTTTTATTTAACAATCTAACAGATGGTAAAATAATCAAATTCTTAAAGAATATTACTTGTAAATTCGCTTCTTACACATGAAATGTGATACTACTGTATTTTGACACTTGCAAACGACACAAAACGGCATAATTGAATTTAAATCGGCAGTTGCGTACTAAGCGACGTCTACGGAGTACCTAATGGCCAAAATGAAAAACTAATAATTTGGGAGTAGTTTAGTCGGATTCCGTTTGAGAGGCGTATGCGGTTTTTGGACTATTCCATTTATTTTTTTTTTAATTATTGAAAAATCATATAACACAAAGTATTTTACAAGTATAATACATATGAATTACATTCCCATGAATTACAATAACTCAATTCGGGACATAAATAATATTAACATAAAAAAAACACATTTTGAGAACAACAAAGAAACAAAGCAAGCTTAGCACCTTTATAAGTAAATATAACACAACAATATACAGCCGGTAACTGGGAGAATGGATTATCGGTGGCAGAGCGATGGGGAACCTCAATGCCTATCGATGTAACCCCCATGTATGTTCCGCGATATTCAGTCGTTTAAAAGTTATTCGGATTTTTAAGAAATTTTAGTAAAAATCCGATTTTAGGCTGGATGTCCCAAGTGTAGCCAAACTATTAAGTCTACGATCGTAATTTTTTTTTCAAGTAGCTCAATAGTAAGCCTTTCATCCTACAATACAGTTTTGAGTCGTTATTTGATTTAATTCCGAATAAAAATAAATCTGCAGCCTTAATTTTTCAACTAACTTTTAAGGGCTCTAAAAAAACTTTTTAAGAAAAATTATTTTTTTCAACCTATTTTAAAAACTATTCTTATTTACGGAGAAGAAACCTTGAAAAATTCATTTGGCTAGTGCCAGGGCATCATGTTAAAAAGTGAACATGAATTGTACAAGTGCTAAATCGATATTTTTTCTAATGACCAAACCATCTTATCTTATTTATTTATATATACGCCCAATGGGCATTTTTAAGGACATATTTATACATAGAAAATTATTATAAAGGAAAGTAGAAAGACACAATGGGATATAGTAGACTTGGTGGGAGTGGAAGCGGGAGAGAGGTGTTTATAATTGAATGTGATTCAGTGATCGTATGAAAGAAGACAACTTGTTATCAAAGAAATCGAGACTGGTATGTTTGTTGGCAGACCTAAGAATTCTGGGCATAGGGGAATGAAAACCATAGTTAGTTCTATGGTTATATGAAAGAGTAAGTTTTGTCTGAGGTTTCTAGTTGGGATATTTAAATTTATTGATCTCAAATCAATCAATCATGCGTGACTCAGATTTACACTCTGGCCTGATTTCATCATTCGCAACCCTGTCATACATTGATTTCTTACACGTTCGTCTAAGAGATTGCATTGCGACCGCGTTCACTCGGATTTCATCCTTCCTCAGCCAGTTCCGTTTTCACTTCCAAACATAAATATTGGAATTAAAACTCCTATTTTTATTTTTATGTATAGTATTATCAGCGCTACGATTTTATAGTTTCGTAATTTTGAAATTACTCCGCACGTGACGTCATTAGTTCTCGTCGGAGAATTCTTCTTAGTGGATATATATTTTTTAAATAAAAGCCTCCTCCTGCGCTGAGTTCCAGGTATGTATTTGACGAGACCGCGTGCGCAAATTCCTCGAATATGAACTCCGGTCGCTATTTCTAGAGCCGACCCAATGCACGCCGCGCCGCCACGCAAATAAATATTTCGGGTTATTCCGAAGCGAAAAATCATCGGAGTCATGGCGGTAATCACATGTATTGTACATGATATATTTAGATAGTTTACTATACACCGGTGCTTTTCAACCTGTGGATCGCGAACCCCAGAGGGGGACGAAGCTCTGCTTGGGGGGTCGCGGCACATGCAAGGCAATAATAACAGGAGACTAAGAAATATGTATTAAACAACTTATAAATTAAATATATGTGCATTGTTATTGTTAGAGCACATACGAATATGTTCATGTGCGCCCTATTTCAAGATTCAAATCAAGGACTTAAGTTCTCGTTTTACAATAGAAATAAAGAGAAATAATAGGGAAATATAACTTTTTTTACATGTTTAACGTAATAAAGGTCTATGAAATACTCTCCAGCAAAAAAAAAAAATTGCTTATTATTAGTAATATAAAAAATATTTTTTTAATTTGTAATTTTGAATTCCCGCAAAAATGGTTATTCTATTGGCCACGCCCCTAATATGTCACGATTCATGTTTATTTGTTCCTGGCCTTTGAAATTTGTTTAGAACATTATCACGAATATTGACGTCACAGCCACTAAGGCTAAACACGTCGCGTTTTTTAAGCAACGTTTATTTATTAAATTTCTTTTTTACATTTATGTGTGAAAATATTTCTCCACAATATCCATATTAATTTTGAAAATACAATTATTTATTAAAAATCCATTTCATATATTTGTATCATTGCACAGCCGCCGTCGCGAAGTAGTTAGACGGCCAACTGTGAAGCTGGTGTCGCGGTTTCGATTCCCGCCAGTTGCAAGAAAAAATCCAAAAAAGATTTTTTTCTCTATTGGTCTGAGTGTTGTGGTAATTTTTAATAACTTCCTTCAATATCCTCCATTTCCCACCGTGACAAGCCTCTAAAGAGGCTTAGTGGATTACTCCTTTTAAAATAAAAAGAATAATAAAAAAAAAATTCAGTGATAATTTTATATACGGTTGGTTGGAAGAAATTGCCATTTGGCAATAAGCCCGCCAATGTACAAATAACATTATAGACAAAAAGTTTAATAAATAAATGTATTTTTATTTGTTAAAAGACTATTGAACTAGGCCAAAAAATATATTTTTATATTTTTTATGTATCGTATTATCAGCGCTATGATTTTTTTAAAGTTCTGTATTTTTAAAATTACTCTGAATGTGACGTCTCAAATTCTCTTCCCTTCTTCTAGATGAGTTCTACTAATTCTTCACTCGACTTACCGTAAACCGGAAACCTAACACAACTCTTTTATCATTGGTTGATTCGGAAGAACTAGTGACGTCGTGCAAAGTAGTTCGTTTTGATTTTTTTTTTAAATTTCTTACATTTTCATGAAACTTATGTTTATGTAATAATATTTTTTAAAAAATTTCGCTATTGTTTAATTTTGTACGTGCTTCCACTTCCCATTATGTTGTATCCCAACTCAAAACAGGGCCCTTGGCCTCATAGAGTTAGGGGATACGTTATTAGTTTTTGAAATATATATATTTGTGTATAAATAAATAATAAATGGTAATAAATCAATCCCATTTTAAACATGCTTATGAACCTTATAGATCGTGATGCACGAGAAATCAAGCGCAAGGTAAGAATAAAACGAGTTTCGGCGACAGTTTCCGTTTCGGCTCAGCCGAAACCTGCGGCCGGGATGTGTCGGATTATGTTCAGCTGTACTCGGGTGCATCTTATAGCTAGCGACTCTAAGTTCTCGTGAGTTCTTAGATACACTACAGTCCCGTTCAACCGAATTTGATGGGACCGATGAGGCTAAGGCTGGAAAATATGTACATAGCTAAATGTTCAGCATTGAATATTTTCTTTTGCTTCGTACAAGAAGACTGTTTCTGTGCAACTCAATCTCTACGACGTTTAATGACAAGCAGCTCAGCAGCTACGACTTCTACGCGAATGCTTGTGTACAATCCGTGCACCCGCAACGCTTACTGTATGAAAGCAGTATAGAATATGGTAATACAAAAAGTATATCGGTAATTTTTAATTAATTTTTTTTGCTACGTTTTTTTTTACTACATTTTTATTATGTTTTTACTATATTTTTATTATGTTTTTACTATATTTTTATGATGTTTTTACTACATTTTTACTATGTTTTTACTACAATTTTACTATGTTTTTATTACATTTTACTATGTTTTTACTACATTTTTTACCATGTTTTTACTCCATTTTTTACTTTGTTTTTCACTTTGTCCTGTATCTTTATAACTGTTTCTATAAATTGATTACTGTTTTTTATATTTTTTTGACTGTCTTAGAACGGGGTAAATAACCCTAGTTAGACAGTCAAAGCAACTTTACATAAATTATAATTTTGTGTATGTAATATAATGATAATAAATAAATAAATAATAAATTCGGTTGATCCGAACATTCGGTTAAACGGGACTGTAATGTACAATTTAATATTTATATTTTTGTAATTCCTTTATAGTTAATAAGTCAAAGTTCCTATAGCGTACATTACGAGTTGAACCCGGCAATACTTTGCTATTGCTAGATTTAAGTATATACTCGTGTATAGATTAAATGAACACAATCAAAAGTTTGATATCAATGATTGTACTTAGTTCAAATTGAATATGTACATATACATGAATATTTTCGTGTTTTGGATTACATAAACTGTGAAGATATGCGTGACATGGAATTTTGATATATATTTGATAATTAAATTTCAAATATAGAACTCTTTTTGCAAACGTCAAACTCCTCTCTTCTTACCAACAGGAGTACACTTTATGCAGGAATATGATTTTCAAAAATATATTATGTGTTAGTTAATATTACTTTAGTATTATCAAAAATCCAGTAACAAAAAATTAATAGGTAGAAATTATAAGGAATTAAAGGAAAGAATCTGATTGGGCTCCATAAAAAATGTAAAGGTATATTAAAATTTTATGTATAATTTATACTTCCAGGTATTACCAATTTTTTTTAAACAGTTTTTTTTCTAATTTCCTAAAATGTTTCTAAACTAGACCTGTCCCCCTCCTTCATGCAAGGTCCTTAATTTATTATCAAATATAGGCAAAAAACATCAATATCATTCATCGATACTCTCTCCCAGTTGAAAATACATTCCAGTTCTTCAGGGAGGTGTATTTATGGCAGTACTTATTCATTAAATACCCCACCCCGAGGGAGGGCGGTATAGTGGATGCAAATGTTAGGAAAATCGCATTTGCATGAATTGTCTGGCCCAAATGGTCGGCTGAGAGGGTGTTGTGGTTGTCATGTGGGGGGAAAGGGGGATGATATGGAAGAGGGGGTTAGGTACTAGGTACCCCAATATAAATAAAATGACTAAAGGAACATACTCACAAGGAATTAGCAGTAATATAAATGACTGAGATGACAGATATTTCCGCCTGTAGTTATAACATTTACGAAACCAGCCTGATAGCAACACCATCTATTAAGTACCTATCGTTTACACGTGAACAATACAATAGATAAAACAATATTGTCTTGTCCCAGCTCCATGAACAGCCTTGACTGTGCAGGACAGAACGCTGGGACAATACGAACATTCGGCCACAGTTCACACGTAAGCGCACGAAAATGGATACACATGTTAATAAACATTGTAATAACGAGCGAGTTCAGGAAAAATATTATTTATTTTATACCAAGATGTATCGGAATAGGGAAATATCATATACTACAAATACTGATAAAAACATGTGATATGGATGTAGAAAAATTCATTGTATTTTCAAAATCAATTTGGATATTATGGAGAAATGTTTTCATACATAATTTTTAGAATAAAATTGTTAAAAAATGTGTAAACAAAAACGCGACATGTTTGACATCAAGATTTGTGACGATGTTTTATTTAAATTTAAATGGTCATAAAGTTCAAAATTTAACCGAATCGTGGCATATTAGGGGCAGTCATGACAAAAAGATATTTGCTTTCAAGCCTGGAGTTCATCTCCACAGCTCCCGGACCGCTTCCATGCACTTAGGAAAAGTCCTGGTACTGGGAGATGAATCTCAGCACTTCATGGAGGTTTGCCTAAGCTGCAAGCAGCCGCTTCCATGCATACTTCGGAACAGCTCGCGTACTTAGCCAGCCTCCCGAGATTATTCTTGATGGACTTGTAAAGAGTTGCATAATACTCACTAGACAATTAATACGAATGCACGCCCTTCTTTGGGCCCTTACGTATGACCTTGCTTGATGGTTTTATGAATAATTTAGAAGGTTACTATAAATAAATTCTCGATCATAATCTTGACACCACATGTTGATGTCAAACTGTGTTAATAACCATTTGTTTAAATAGCTCATCGCTGTTTTTTTACCTTTTTACTGAACTCGAACCGGTGTATAAATTACTTAAATAAAATATGAATAAACAATAATTGTGTGTGTTTTATTGATGTGTTTGGTGGGTTACTGAAAAATGCTGATTTTGAAGTTACCTACTTGTAGTTACCGCACAATATTATAATAATTATGTGTGAATAGAAGACTGATATAATTAAATGACTAAAGAAATCATCAAATTACGTACAAGCTCTCTCATAAGAGCTGCGCAAGAGTGTGAGTACGTAAATGAAACAACAGCTTTTCTTAATATTTATACATGTGTGTGTCATTTGAAACACCTTGAAGCATTGACATAAAATACTTGCATGAAATAATAGAGTAGATTTATCTTTCCCACCTTGTGGAGTCGCATAAAAGATATTTCTACCCTTCCTGTAATACGCGGCGTTTGTCCCATAGGGCGCCAAACGTCTCGTTTTCAGGTAATTAAAAATATATGTATTTTAAACCTTTGTAGAAAATTTATCCGACATCGCCCGGAAAGAATATTAATGCCATTATCATCGTAATTTGTCGCTTATTTAACAACAAAAAAAATGATAAGATCCGATAAGGCTGGGGTGGCCAACTAGATCAGACCAGAGGTCTAATTGTTACTGTCCAGTGTCCGTGCAATAAACCGATCATTATTCCCTACCCGCACCCAGTGGCGCATAGGGCACCGCATTGGAACTCAATCATTTTTGTTACAAAGAAGATAAGTAATACAAGTCATACGCATCACGATCTAGTCCAGAAACTGACACATTGCAGTGTAAAATCAAATAAATCATTTGGACTCTGCCAGGATTCAAACCTCGGACCCCGAGGAGTCGAAAATACTAATTCAGGATACTGGTTGTATTTCACCTTCAGTATTTTTCAACTTTACCAAACATTTAATAAAATATTTATTTTTTACGCATATAATAATTAGCTCTTAATTACCATTACATTCATTCCCATTGGAATACCAAATGTAGCGTATTTCGATCATCGGTTACATCAGTGTTTCCCACGGTGGGGCGTAAGTCCCACTGGTGGGGCATAACGCCTCAGGGGTGGGGCACCACGCTTCAGAGATGAGACACGTCGGCATTCCACATATAAAATGGAATACTCATCGGTCATACAAAAAATGCCGTAGATGTACAAAATTGTAATATACGCCAAATTGTACTTAAAATAGAATGAAACCTGTTTTCAAATGAAAATGAAAGAAATGAAAACCCTTTCCCTCATCTTATTTGGTGGAATGAGGTTTTAGCGCCATAAGCGTTTTACTCATTAAAAAACGAAATCGGTTGGATATAACTAATAGTAATAATAACCTGAGACTGAAATTAACTAAGTTAGATCCGGACATAAAATTTATTTGTAGGAAGCGTTACTAAATTTAATAATGAATTAGGCGTCAAGATATGTGTGTGTTTGTACTAAATTTCAATTGCCATTAGTGTTTTATTATTGTTTTAATTTTTATTTTATTCTACTTAATTACATTTTCAATTTGTGTTTTGTAATAATTTCAGTTATAATATATATATTAGAATAGGTTTTATTTAATTTCATTAAGGGTTCATGTGTCTACAAACATATTACAATATGATTTGAAAATTTACCTATTTAGTTAAAAAATATGTCGGTGGGGCATCTGACATTTGAAAAGACTACGGTGGGGCATGGCATAAAGAAGGCTGGGAAACACTGGGTTACATGAACTAGATAACTAAAAAATCTTGAGTCTTCGTATTTTTGAAAGCCTACAATATTTCTTTGCCTCGTCGCGATCGACAGTCCTAAAGGCTACGATCGACCGGCCGGCCACCCCTGCTATAGGAAGCATTTCAGAGAAAGAAAAAATCATATATATTACGAAAGAATAACAAATTTTATACTTAATATATGGATCCAGTCTCCTAATAGAATTTTACCACATTAATATTTGACTGTTAAGTAGCTAGCGAATCTTTGTTAAAACACAAAGAAATGTAGTTTTGTTTAAAAATGAAACCTAAAAAATGCATGTTGCCGAATACGCTTGATTGTATTAACAATCACAAATAAATGTATGCGTCATAACGTATCAGCTTCAAGCTACTAGATGATTGTATAGTGGTAAAAATAAAATCACTTACCTTGCTGAAGTAACCAACCGTATGACAGCCTTCGCTGTCCACGAGGGTCATTACGTAGAAGAGGAAGGGTTCCACATCGTAGTACAGCGTTTTGTGGTCGAGGAAGAACTTGGCGAGTAAACACAATTGTTGGCAGTACTGCTTATGTCTTCTCCCGTCCACTTGCCACACACCGAGGCTCCCCTTTCTATATACCTATAATAAGAATTATTCATTAATTAATGAATGGCGCAAATGGTTAGAATGGCGACATGGAATTGATTCCCGCCAATTGCATGAAGAAAATCCAATTCTCAATTATTAAGTCTGGGTGTTGTGGAATATTTTTCATAACTTCCTGCAATATCCTATATTTTCGACCTGCTGACAAGCCTCTAAAATATAGGCTTAAAGGGTCATTTCTTTATTTTAAAAAAAAAGTATATTAAAATTAAAATATTATTTTTTTTTAAATACCTTTAGTAAAATAATAAGCATATTCACTTTCAGACTGAAATCTCTGGTGCTCTAAAATCCACAAAATGGAAAAAATAAAGATATATAAAATAAGATATGGTCATTAGGAGTAAGACAAGAATTTATAAAGCGTGCGTAAGAGACCAATGATAACATATCGACGGTATAAAGGCTAAGTCACTGTTTTTTTTTTTTTTTATTATAAGGCATTTCCGCCATTTGCATATTTGTGGTTTAAAGAGTGCTTGACAATAAATATTATAAAAAAATCGAGTATGATATATTAATATACTCGTACTATACATATTATAAATTAATTGAAATACATACATATTTTAAAGTAATTATACAATAACAAAATACAATAATCAATCAAATTATAACTATTCTAACCCAATTTCTTGAAGTTGATTTGCTCTTTTTGATAAAAATATGTTGGTAACTTTATTTTTTAAGTTAGGCAGATATAAACTAAATATATCAAAAAATGATGCATATTCATTCCCGGTATTCTGTAATCTAAAAATAGGTGAGTTATATTGAGCTACCGTTCGAGAATTTTGACAATAAAATATTGTAGATGTTCTGCTAAACCTAGGTGGTACATAGAATGAAATCAACTTCAGTAGATCAGGGGTATCAAACATTGGTTTTATTATTTTATATAAAGTCGTAAGATCGGTCGATTTTCTTCGTTCTTGCAATTTAGTTAATTTTAGAGAGTCTAGAATTTTGTTATAATTTAATTGATGACTAAAAAAACCCATCTTAAATTTAATACATCTAAGAAACTTACTCTAAATTCTCTCAATAGAATCTGAGAAAGTGATTTGATAAGGTGACCACATTGGAGAATTATAATCCAGTTGGCTTCTAACTAAGTGACTGATGCGCCACTTTGGGCGATATTGAGTTATGTATACCATTTTACTTTCGGCGATATTGAGTTATATATTAATTTTCAGCTGCATCATATGAGCCGACTCCCATCGGACCAGATCGGAAATAAATTTTAGTCATTTTTTAAAGAATTGTTGTTTAGGTTTACTTTAAAAAATATTTTTGGACTGTTCAGCAAATTTTGCTTATTGGTAAACAAATATTGTTACCACATCAAACATTTTATTTCATATAGAAATGAACCTTGTATACCGTTTGAACTAATTAACTTCAAAACCTATAAAGTACGAAGAAAACGTAATTGATTGATTTGGTGTTTATTTTGTAGAACTCCATATTTAAACGAACGTAAGTTGTTTTACCCATTTTGTTTTTGTTGCACATTTGGCATTTCAGGTAAAATTCCTCTGTGAGTAAAATAAGGATTTTATTGCTTAAGCAAAATGCTCTTTATTTAGGCTGGCACTTCAGTCACACTCAAATCAACTCAAAATGGCGGACTTCAAATGCCGACGGGTATTTGAATCATAGATTTCAACGCATGTGAGTGGTTATAGTGATTCATGTCCCGGAAAAAAAAGTTTTATGATATTCTTGCCTACATAGTTTTAGAACTGATTTAAAATGAAAAAAGTTTTGCTCACTTTTCCTTTAAAAAAAAACTTTGATTGGCTCTCCTGTAAAATTGGCGTATCAGTCATTTAGCTTTTTTACCGTCGATATGGCATTGAAGCAAGGGCAGAGACAGTAAGGAGCAAACAAGTATTCAGGGGTGGTATTCTGAACTCAAAAGCGCGCATAAAAAACACATTTTTAAACACACAACGCGTATTTACGTACTGAATACAAGCTAACAGAGAGATCTCTTCGCGCGCAATCGCGTTCAGAATACCAGCCCTGGACTTCCAAGATGAAGACACCGAGGATGATAGCGTGAGAAATACCAGGATTATAGAGATATGTCCGGCTGGGGACACACAAGGAGGGACTGGCAGGGTCTATCCAAAGAATGGACACTACCAGACTCCCTTGTTTTGCACTACATAATCAGCCTCACGGAACACCCCTTTTGAGATCGCAAACCACTATGTGAATCCATTACTTATAGTAAAAGTTTACAAAATGTAAAGAAAGCGTAAGACTGATCATCTTTCCTTCATGTAACAAAAATGATCAAGATACTACAATGCGATTGGTGTACCGATGCAGTGCACCATTAGGTGCGGAAAAGAGAGAGGAAGAAGAAATGTAAAGAAATACACTGCCAGTGTTTTTGATCACAAGCCACTGGTGCTTCTATACCTAGAATGCTCGGGCATTTACAATGACGTGTCGAAAGGCAACTCGGTTGATACGTCACGGGTTCAGTTCTTAGCTGAATTTACAATAAAATCAAATAAATTATTACATTTTAAGGAATCATCATTTATGTTTGAAATTTATCTTTGTTTGTATCATCACAAGATCAATATTTTTTAGTGTCACATTATAAAGCTCACATGAAAGAATTAAACTTACTTCGTCTCCAGGTGGATGTCTCCAGACACACTTGGCTTTGTGCCTGGCAATGCCAGCGCCCGTCTTGTGATGATTGAGGCAGAACTCACACAGGTATATCTGGGGTAATCTTGCGGCATCAGCGGGGTATGGGGATTGGTACCACGCCTCCATACAGTACTTGCCCATGCACACATATCTGTAAAAAAAAATTCAAGTAAATATACATACAAAGAGATGATTTAAAAAAAAAAAAGAATGCAAAATATGTGTATTACAATAGTGTTGGATATTACATAAAATGATCATTATAATTGTTGTGGCGTCTGGTAGACAGAATTATTTTGAAAATCTTTCAATCGTCAGACTACACTGAAAAACGAGAGTGGAAAAATTTATGTTTCATTTTATGTTGTCGGTTTTAAGATTAAAAATTCTTACGGCGATAAAATCAAAATAACTTCAACTATTAGAATTCTCTAAAAATCACAGAAATTTAGTATTTTAATTACCTATACCTATTTTTTACTTAGTTTTTTTGCCTAAAACAGTAATAATTTTTGAAAATATTTCATCATGTACCTACCTACTTTTACGTAATACATATTTTATCTTCATTTATGTATATCTTAAAACACAATGTTATTCAATATTATTTTTAAAAATCTCTTTATTAGATACATATTTATTAGACCTACATATTAACTTTTGTGATGAAACGCTTGATTTGTAATTCTGTACCGGCTCTCTGATAATTAGTGATAAGTCATAACACCTGTTAATTCTTAGGGTTTCATATTTTTCTCTGTTGTAATATTGAAAATAACAGATGTTTAACGTTATGTGAGATATTATCGCATAGACAAAATTCACCATCCCTTTGCAATTTCAATGTCTATTTTACAGCTTGTAACACTATTATCATGAAGCAGAATGCAGGAAAGATGGAATATCCTTAACAAATGTTCATTGAACATATTATTTTGTATGTATATTAGGGTACTTAATTGTAAAGAATCACTTAATTATTTTGTTATAATAACGTTCAAAATAATTTAATTATGTGTTAAAAGAATTTTTGTTTTTGTCTGGCTGCACACAACCTAAAATATGTAATTTTGCAGAAAACAGCCATAACGAATGATACCTTATTCAAACTTTGAACGTATGAGGTGAAATTCTGTATTAAAACATGTTTTTTAACAACAGGTATTTTTAAATTAGGTTATATTGCTATAATTAAACTTTTTGTTTTAGAAACTGAAATAGACGTATTGCACCTTTGTGATACAAGACTGACAAATTGAAACCCTAAATCACTATAACTTAGTTTTCTAATAAAAAAATTTAATCAGTAAAACAATTACAATATTTTGAGTTTGTCCAAATGTTTATGGATTAAGAAATTAAGATTAACAAATTACAATCCATCTCTATTGTAATTTGTTAATCTTAATGACTCCCTAGGGGGTGAAATCCAGTCTTTTGTCTACAAATATTTGAACAAATTCAAAATATTGTAATAAAACCAACTGGTCCAAGAAGTTTAAAAATTGGAAAATTGTTTTCAGGCGTTGACTAGTTATAGTTAGTTTGTGAAATAATTCAATCAGATGAATCTCTACACAACAATAAAGGTTTCAGCTCTTTAACTTCACTAAAATCAACAGAAGGAAGAATTGAACAAATATGGATGGAAACAAACATAGACAAAATGGTGAATGTTACACATTGTGTAAAGTGGCCACTTAAGCCAGCCAATGACAAGTCATAAGCCCTGTAAATACCTAGACTTTCATACTCCCTTCTGTAAAATGTTCTCCATCTCTGTTGTAATTTTTTAATAGTAAAACCATTAATTATTAGAATGAAAATATTTTTTTTTATGAACAAGAATCCTAAAAACAAATGTTACCTTGTGCCCTTAGATGGAGGCATATTCTTAAGTTCTGCCTCAATCCTGTAGGCCGCTGTAGCTTGTGCCTCCCTGAAGAGAGCCAGGTCATAGTCGGGCACAAACCCTTCCAGCACCGGTTCCCGCTCCTCATTGTGTTTCCTGTCGGGGGACGTCGTTGAGGGTGGTTTCCATTTGGAGCGCATTTCCTAAAAACATTGTATAAATCACGTTGAATAAACTTAATAAATTCTGTTTTAGGTCAAGCATCGCTGGAGAGAACAGAAAAGGGTAGGAAGTAAGAAATCACCAGACATTGCGAAAAAACCTGACTATATTATTTTGATTAGATTTATTTATGTATGACAAAATACATCATTTTTAACTTTACATATTATATTACATTACATATTTTATTTGAATGAAATATTCCCAATTAGCAAAAGGGCTGGTATGGGGGGATATATTATATTATGAAACAATAGTTTTAATAAGACCAGAGACCAATATACGTATAATGAGTTAGAAACTGTCTTAAATATATCTTCTCTTTAAGACCGTCGAAATAAATCCGACCTTCTAGTCCTATTCAAAATTCTCAACTCACTCTTTGAGGCGCCTGAACTACTGAGCTCAATAAAATGAAATATCCCAACTAGAAACCTCAGACAAAACTTCCTCTTTCATACCGATAACCATAGAACTAACTATGGTTTTCATTCCCCTATGCCCAGAATTCTTAGGTCTGCCAACAAACATACCAGTCTTGATTTCTTTGATAACAAGTTGTCTTCTTTCAAACGATCACTGAATCAAATTCAATTATAAACACCTCTATCCCGCTTCCACTCCCACCAAGTCTACTTTATACCATTGTGTCTATCTACTTTCCTTTATTATAATTTTTTATGTATAAATATGTCATAAAAATACCTATTGGGCGTATTTGTAAATAAAAAGTCGATAATATAACATCACATATCACTCGTCACACGGGCTGAAGGAACTGTTTTATTTGGGTGTTTTTTAAGTACGTATATGTTTTGTATATTTTTTAGGTCATTAGAAAGTGAATTGTAGAAAATTAGTGCTGTATACAAAAAACTGTTTCTTTTTCTGTTGTTCGCAAGTCCTAGGTTGTTCGCAAGTTGAATTATTTGACGCTCTTGTATTTATTTTATGTATATTGTAGTTAAAATTAAATTTAATATTTGTCTTTATTTTATTCTTTTTCATCTGAAATATCAACTTTACCTTTTCTGTGTAAATTAATTCATCTAAATTGAGCATTTTTGTTATTCTATATAAATCTGTTGTTTTAGTATATTTATTAAAATTAAATGTTACTTTAAGTGCTTTATTCATTGTTCTTTGTATTGATTCTTGCATTTGTTTGCGACCATATTATTAATATACACCGCAAGACAAAAAAAATTACGAGTTTACCTGCTACCGCGCCCCTTGACTTTACTGAACCCTTTTTCTAAGAAATCCTTTATCGATACCTCTTTCTTTTGTTTAATAAATTAAGGACACTATGTGTCACTTTTCTACAATATTTACATTTTAAAATGTCTCAACAGTCTTGTTTTACCCGCGTTTGAGTGAACATAACACAACAATCATGGAAAGTGCAAAGCAAATGTCGATTGCGATAAAATCCAAAATAATCACATTGTCGCAAGAAAACATATCTAATTGTGAAATATCTCGTCGAGTTGGGTATTCAGAAGGTGCAGTGAGGTTTTTATTTAAAAAAATCCAAGAAACTGGATCCATAGAACGGAAAAAAGGAAGCGGACGGGGGCGCGTGACATCTGCCCGAGATGATCGCTTAATAAAAAAAATTGTTATGCGCGATCGATTTTTAACGGCACCTGAAATACACGCAGAGGTGCAGTCTACCAGCACATCAACATTTTCAGTAAAAACAGTGTCCAGGCGGCTGTTGGAGCATGGTTTCCAAGCACGGAGTCCCGCAAAGAAACCATTACTCACGGACAAAATGAAGAAGGCTAGACTGGATTGGGCGAAAGAGCACCAGAATTGGACCTTGGAGGATTGGCAAAATGTTGTTTTCTCTGATGAATCAAAATTCAACCTTTTTGGTCCAGACGGCAGAAAGATAGTTCGACGAAAACGTGGGGAAAGATATCATCCGTCGTGCGTCACTCGAACCGTTAAACATTCACCCTACGTGATGATTTGGGGGTGCATGACAGCATACGGTTTAGGACCTCTAAATTTTGTACAGGGTACGATGAATGCCATTCAGTACAAAAAAGTGTTAAAAAAACATATTATTCCAACAATCGAGGACATTACGCAGTATACCGCGGACCCAATTTTTCAGGACGATTCTGCGCCGTGCCATAGAGCCCGCACTGTGAGTACAAATATATATATTTTTAAATGCATTTTGTGACCACATGATAAATAATTTATTGTTTTTTTATAGATCAATGAATTCAAGGAGAAAATTGGCTTAAAATCGTTGACGTGGCCCGGGAATAGCCCTGATTTGAACCCGATATAAAATTTATGGGCGATTATGAAAAAAAAGTCGGGAAAAAAAAATCAAAAAACATTGAGGAATTAAAAAAAAACTTAATTCAAGTTTGGGAAGAAGAAATAACATCAGAAATTTTAGATTCGCTTTACGCTTCTCTAAATAATAGAATTTTACATGTTATAAAAAATAAAGGTGAATTCACTAAGTACTAAATATTTTTAAATGTTATAAATATGTTTAAATGTAAAATACTTTAATTTAAAATAAAGCGATAAGAACCTACTTCTTAAATATGAATTAAAAAATAACATGTCTTTTATTATTCCATCACAAACACTCGACCATAAATGAACCGTTATGGGTCTCTAAGGTTCGGGTAATCTGATACCTGATATATAATGGCAATTTCTAAGTACAATTCATGAGTAAGATTTTTTATTTTAACCTTGAAATAACGAGTAGTCATCACATATGTCAAACAATATAAAAAAAACTAATTAAATATCAAGAATAATTCATTATATGTCAATTTTAGTTTTTTTTGAGAACTCGTAAATTTATTTGTCTTGCGGTGTATATACAAAGAGTGGAAGTTTGAAAGCATTGTATATCATTAATTTTGCACTTTTATCAAAGACTTCTGTTCTTCTCATTGTTCCAATAATTGGACTCAGTTTTTTAATAACTGCTTTGATATGTTTTGTCCACGCTTATTTGTCATCCACTTCCAAATGTTTTTTAATTTGCTCATCTTTAATTATTAGGTTAAGTTTTATGGGGCATATGTTTTTTTGTTTTGTATCATATATTTAGTATTATTTGTATTTATTGTTAATGAGTTTTTATCTAACCAGCACATACATTTATTTAGATCCTCATTGATGTTGTTTTGCAGTTGAGTTTCATTATCACCACTATATATCAATAGAGTATCATCTGCATATACAAAATACCTCCCTGATACATTTGAATGTCTAAGGTTATCAATATCCAATAAATACAATAGGGGGCCTAATATTGACCCATGAGGGACCCCTATAGTTATATGTATCTTATCACTCATATAATTAAGATTTTTCTGAAAAGCATACTGGTATAGATCGAAACCTCCATTCTTGTTAATAAATTAGACAAATCTAGTATGTGGCACATTTTCAAACATTTTGTTGAGTGAACTGAGTAAGCTGATTGGTCTATAGTTTCCACATTAATTTTTACTATTACTGAGACATGTCCCAACTACATTGGACTAAGGTCCTGTGTCGAGTTGGAACAAATAATAAACAGGTGTGTTAGGGTGAACTGGCGCGAACAACACATTTACACATTTCGTTTGTTTATTTATTTATGCTTGATTGAGTTAGTTCATAACATCTTAAGAACTGATATAAAATTTTGATAACAGTACAATTTTTCATAAAAATTTCTCAAAAACATATTTTTTCAAATTAATTTGAAGGATTTCAATGCTTTTTATTTCTTCAGGTAACTCATTGTACAGCTTCAACCCCTTGTACAATTGAGTTTTTAGGCTCTATTTTTCTCCTCATTGGTAAACTTATCTTTTTTTATCCCTAGCTTCATATGTATGACTTTTTTGGTTAAAATATATTATTTTTGTTTTTCTATTTATCCCCTTAATTATTTTATGTATAAAATTGCTAGATTATATTTTATTTATTGCTTTACTGCGAGTAAGCCGATTTCTTTGTGCATTATTTCTACATTAGAATACATATTTCTTTTGAGTATAATCCTCATCGCCTTATTTTGAATAATTTATATATTTTAAATTTTCCCTTCATTACATAAAAAAAGAATGGAAGAACATTTTGTGAAGTATCAAAATACTATCTGTCTCTCTCACGCTCAGACACGCGTATTACGAGTGACAAAGACAACTATTGCTTTGTTTGTTGCTAATGTGATACGATAATAAAATATACACAGGTTGCTCCTGCTTTTGTCAGAATTTTGCTGCAATTCTAAATAGTAAATTATAATAATAATATTTATTAAGTATATGGGTAGGTATTAAGTTATGGATTCCAAACACTAGTATATAAATATGCTTTCTCATTTAATCTACTCATGTGGACGTGGGCACTGTTTTTTTTCTTCTTCCATAAATATGCTATTTTCTTTTAATCACATAAATTAAAAATACCTGTAGAATCCTTAAATTATGATTTCCTTAGAAATGAAATGAGATTACTTGAATTATCTGATCGTAGAGTTATATCTGATTTATTATTCTTATTTAAAATAATGAAATCGATAATTGACAGCCCTGCTCTGCTTGAACTAATTCAAATTCGAATACCTGGTAGGTGCACTAGAAGGAATTATTTTTTTGCAACAATTCACGGACCAACTTCGAAATGCACTCTCCTATACCCAGGATACATAGGTATGGAAATGAATTAGAACAAATAATCTATATTTTCAATACAAATTCTGTTCATGAATTAAAACGAATTCTCACTCGGTATTTATTAGAAAAATAATGGATTTATTTTTAAATATAATATTAATTTAACTTTGTTTCCTAAAATACGTGATTTTTATTTCTTTATTTAACATGTTAGACATAATTTAAATTGTACAGTGGTGGATTTATTGCCAAATGGCAACTTCTTCCAACCAACTGATGATGATGATTTCACTAAATAAAGGTATTATTTAGTTAATTTAATTTAAAGTTTTTTTATTTTATTGTTTAAAAAACTTCTATTTTTTAAAATACTAATTTTGCATTACTTTTTAAAATTATTATTATCTACTTATTCTCAACTTTACTGTGTTATATTTATATTTAGAGCATAAGATTTTCTCATGGTTATTGTTATATTTTATTTAGAGATGTTATGTTTCTTTTTTACTTTTTTTTTGTATTATATCTTCACTAAATTTTTTACTTTGAATTATTCTATTATTTCATACTATGTACTACATGTTGACACTTCGAATGCCACATGCCCTTTGTGATACATAATATGTCAACAGTATCCTAGTCCTTTGAAAATAATGTTTGAAATACTAGTTTCCAAATAGAGAATCTTCAAATAATATTTGTAATCTGTAAGCTTGTATTAGTACTAAAAAACCGTGACTGTTGAAGATGTAAAATATAGTGTACTTTTTTAAATGGAGGAATAAACTGAGGTAATCGGCTAGTTTTATCATTCACTGAGAACAGGCTAGGCACTGGGCGCACTTAATAGATATTTTTTTGGTAGGGAGAGATAAACGGTGGTGGTAATTCATTAAATAATAATTATTTTATTTATTTTCTCACAAACATAGTTACTATAAAACATCATAAACCAATCTGTGCATAATCGCTCATTTGGGCGATTCGCCCCTGCTATGTACACTATCTAATCTACATTTTACGAGGTTTATAGGCGAGAAAAAACTAAGTGTGATAGCTTCTTAAAAAAACATTAAGCTTTGTTTTTGCTCTCCTGTAAACCTCACTAAATGCAGATTCGATAGTTAATGTAGGGACCGTCGATATAACTAGAGAAAGAAAAGAGCCGACCCAATAGCCTACCAAGGCAATTGGTTGAGACAGCGCCGAGAAAAAGAAGGTACTAGCATCGGGACAAACCTTGAGTTTGAGCTGGTATGCTCTGTGCTCGAGACTGGGCTGGTGCGTCCGTCTCACAGCCAGTGCGTGCTGTGCTCTCCTGCGTGCGTCCACAGCCTGTCGCGTCCGTGCGCAGCGTTCTATGCACTCATCAGGGGTGGTGTTGTGGTAAATAGGACAAGCTTCTATCGTAAAATGTTTTGCCAATTTACCACCTGAAAAATATAATCAAATAATTATTAATAAGCTCAAATATTATATTTTACACCAGAACCGCTTTTAAACGGATTTTTTCACAAGATTTTGAAATAACACGGTACAAAAATTAAGTAAATTTTTGAACATTAATTTAACATGAGTAGTAATACAATTGTATGATTTGATTTTAGAATTCTCTAAATCGCTCATTTACTTACTAGGCATATAATATTATATGATGGCATTCGCTAAAGTATTTTGCAGTCATGTTATATTTTTTAATAAAATTAAGGTAAAACAATTATTTTTTTTTACTAAATGTTATTAAATATTTGTATATAACTATTTATTGACTAGTAGTTATATACAAATATTTAATCACATTTAGTAAAATTTTTGACCTCAAAGTAAATGCTTTAAATATGAATAATATTTTTTTCTAAATCTTGGATCGATTTCTATACACGGAAACCTATCCACCATTGTTCATATTTTAGTATATCTTTTTACACAGTACCGTGTGGAAGTATTCCTGTGTAAAAAAAAAGTTCCAGTGTATATTGTAAGACTAACTGTTTAGTACGAAAAAGCTTTTATCGATATTATCCCTAGCCGATTATTAGCTTTCATTCTTATCTTTCCCTTAATCTATCCTCGTGGTACCTACATTAATATTAAGATACATAAATAGAAGTCTTTGGAATTGGAATGTATTCAAAATTAGACACAACATTCTTCAATCTCGTGAGTGAAAGTGAAAAGTCATTATATAAGGTAATAAAATAATTAATAGTGCAATAGGTTTTATCATCAAGTGTACCAATAAGATGAACGAAGCACCATTTTCACATTGAAGGTAGGTCCATTCCCGTGCTCCTTTCCTTTTCTCTAATATTGCAATCTTTAACACAACTGAATGATTATTTTTATTTATTTTTTTATTTTTGCACCACAACAGGCCAGGAGGCCCAATTACAGCGGTGAATTACATCACAGAACACCCAGGCTTGAGAAAAATCACATTTTAATTTTAGTGTTCTCACCGGGAATCGAACCCAGAACCTTCCGTCTGTGAGTCAAGCGTCTTGACCACTACACCACGGAGGCCGCCAACTGTAATTATAATGTTTTTATATAATTACAGTCTACTTTTTCGTTAACGTTTCCTTTGTAAAATACTTCTGATTTTGGCCAAGTGTAGAATTACTGCCCCCATAAGCAAAAAGACAGCATTTTGACAAAAATCACAAAATTAATTCAATATGAGATAATGTCCTATAAGAAATTTCAAACTATTTGATTTAAAGCAAAGAGCAGTAAAGATCTAGAGATTCATAAGCAAAAAAAAACAGTATATTGGTTTTCTGCTTAGAAACAATTGACATACTGTGTTTTTACTTAAAAATTTACATAAAGTTGTTAAATACTCAAAAGTGTCATATCTCTTTTGCTTATGAGAACAGAACAGTAGTCTGTGTCAGGGTAGAAAAATAATAAAGTTGTATGTGTGAAACAAATACAGAATCATTAATGAGTATTTTTAAATTGATGGATACTTTTTTTTATAGGTCCGATAGATTTTTTTATAGATTGACAGATGGTGCCACGAGTTTTTTTGGAGGCTTACCATTCTACACACCCACAGACCTTTCATTGATAAAATGTTTCACAGGTTCGAGGCTTAATTGTCACCTGTAATAAAATAAAAAATACTCACACTGCGAACACACTCAATCTCACCGGAAATCGAGCCTAAAATTCCCGTGGACAAAGTAAATGTCTTACACTGCAGAAACAGCGCAGTGACTACGACACTAACCTCACCTTGTATAGCCAAATTGTTATGGCCAAAACATGTACTCAGTAGTTCCTCAAAAATACAGTGAAAGCACTTTCTCTACATAACCGAAAACCATTAAAAAAAAACTAGGGGACCTTACTATAGGTTTCGCTCATACTAAACAATACTATTTTTTTAAGTAAAAAATCAAACTTAATTTTTTAAATTTCAAATTCATAAACCACAATTTTAATTGAATTTAACTCTTCAGCTTCCATTGCCCTTTTCACTGTAAGTTTAGCGAATAGGTGATCTTATGCCCGATATTGTCATTCATCATAATGACCTCAAAATGTACCTCGAAACTAAAATGCTCTAGAATTCAAAGAATTCCAACCTCTCAAAATATTTCAAATTAAATTTCGCTTTTTAGCGCTAGCCTTCACACTAACATATTTTGGTTGAATCCCGAATTACCAGTAATTGAGTCAATTATAATACAAATCAGATATAATGATATTTACTTAGATGTCCCTTGGAATCGCAGCCAGGGAGGGGACATCGCAGTTCCTGCCCCTTCTCTGTGTCCTGCCGTGACCCTCGCTCTCCCCCTGCGACTGTAGGGGCTCCAAACAGGCCCAAACCCCCCCTGCCTTTTACAGGACATAACAGAGCAGGGGGGCCTTTAGACGAAACTGTAGCTCGCTTAACAGGACTCTTGGAAGATGATCTGAAAAAGAGTTTAATAAATATATCTAGTTAAATTATCGATATATTAAAAATATATGCGTGCAAAATATAGATATGGAGTAAGAAAAACAGCTAAAAAGGTTTACTTTACAAATGATAATGGATGGCTTGTTTGTTAGGAAGCAAATTCCACTCATCCTTCTCAATGATATTTAAGGCAAGTTTTAAATTAATTTAACTACCTTATTTTTCAGACCAAAGGACGCACGTTTTTACACTGAAAATTCAACCAAAAATTGGGGTGAGTCTTAGGGTCCAATGCGTCTTATCGTCGAAAAAATACTGTGCATAGTTTGACTGAATAAACATATACTTTAAGAACAAATGCATGAATATTGCAGATTTATTTATCAGTTTTCAAACTGAAAAAAATACCCTGTTCGTTTGAGGGAAAGTCCATCTGTTGATGTTTGTGAAATTAAAGAGCTGAAACCTTTATTGATGCGGATGAGATTCATCTGATTTAATTATTTCACCTTCATACCAGGCAACGCCTGAAAATATTTTTCTGATGATATTAAAATATAGGCAGAATGTTACACAATGTGTAAAGTGGCTACTTTAGCCAGCCAACGATGGGTCATAAGCCCTGTAGATGCCTAGACTTCTATATTAGTGGTTGGTTGGTTGGAAGAAATTGCCATTTGGCAATAAGCCCGCCAATGTACAAATAACATTATGTACAAAAAGTTAAATAAATAAATAAATATTAGTTTCTCTGAAACGTTCATAATTTCTGTTGTGATATGAGATTTTAAGATAATAAACCTATTGCATTTGAAAAAGCTGAGTGGAAGACAGATCTTCCAGTGTACGTTATTACAATACTCTTGTGACATGAGACTTATTATTGATACGATTTTTTTTTTTTTAATACCTGAATTCTGGTAGTACATGTACGTACCATTTTGTTCTACATGTCCTATAAAGGGTTGAGAGTTAAATTCGCAAAAATCCACAGATGAAAGAATTAAATAAATATGGATGTTCAAACATAGAACGGTGAATGCTACACAGCGTGTAAAGTGGCCACATAAACCAGTCAATTACAGGTCATAAATCCTGTAAATGACTAGACATTAATGTTCTG